>NC_057862.1:6957500-7057500 GCF_019393635.1 Dromiciops gliroides | reverse complement strand
CTACCAATATAACCTGGGATGTCTCTTCCCTTCATGTGCCTCAGTTTCCTCAATTATACAATGAAGGGTAGGACTAGAAGGCCTATGAGGCCTCTCCTAACATGAGATCAATGATCCCCTGGTGATTCACCTATAGTAGGTATTTAAGGGTATTTTCGTTTTGTTTTGTTTAAATGCTTCTCTTAGGGAATGAGCCTGCTTAGTAAGCTTCTTCAGCTTGCTGAATCTTTAAAGGATGATGGATTATTAGGAGTGACATGAATGCTAATGGGAACTGACCTTTATGGAGCACTTAAAAGTTTGCAAGGCATTCTGTAGCTCATTGGAGCCTCACTAAAACCCTGTGGAATAGGTATGACAAATAATATCTTCTGTTTACTGATGAGTAAACTGAGGCTCAGGGAGGTGGGGTAATCTGCCCATGATTGTGAGGCTGGCCAGGATCCAAAGAAGGGTTAGAGGTAATCACTCTCCTGATTCTGGGCCCATTTCTCATTTTACTGCATCTTATTGACTCTGTGTGAAAAGCTTTCCCTAAGGAAAAGCTAAATGTACCTCAGTCTCCTTTTAAATTCAAGGGGGATGGAAATCTATCTTGATTTTTCTTGATATTGCCAGTGGGGCAGTTGTGTTAACTCTGTCATCCCTCATCCTCAAAGGGAAACCAGTACATCCTTTTTTTTTTAAATATATAAATCATATTTGTTTGAGGTCATCCTTTGGTTCTTTGAAGTTAGTTGTTTTTTTTTTAAATTTGGCATAGCTTGTAGCCCACTCATACACACTGTGGAGTGGATGAGCTCAGTATTTTGTTCATCTGAATACATGACACAGTTTGGCCAATAGGCATTTCTTTGTTTATTACGATTTTCCTGTGTGGGTGGTTAGGCTAAAGTCCTTGGAATGGTTCCAGATCTTTTTCAGGAGCTGTTGCAATGTTATGGAGCTTTATTTATTCAGAACAATATTATTAGCTTCCTGAAGACCTCATCATCCATGGGGATCTCATTCCAATTCGAAGTACCTATTGCATCTCTTTCATGGCAACTGAAACCATCATCATAAAACTGAAGATCAGGCTCAGATCTCTGTTTAATTTGAGCACATAGTATGAAAGAAGTAGAACTGGCACTACATAGGAAGAAAATGATAACAGCATTTGCATTAGATTAGACCAAGCATGTACAGAAGAGAATCCTGCAAGAAGACATGGATTTTAGGGCATTAAGAGACTGATCTGCATGGGCTCTGGAGGACAGGAAGATTCTAATGGAGGGAAAAATGATTTTGGACCTTGTTGGTATTTTCCTCTCCCAAAGGCAACTGAGAGAACTTCAACAACAACTGACTAAATGCCTACTTTCCCATTGATAAATATTTTTCCTAAGATGATCGTATACTCTCATAAAAAAAGATAAACAGGGAGATTTTCTCAAGTCATACGTCATAATAGGCCACATCTTTATCATCTCACAACTGGCCAAAGACGAATAAAATATCATACCCACTCTGCTTATTTTGTTATTGTCAATGGTAAAACTTTACTTGGTTTAATTGCTCAAATCACTGCATTGCTGATCCTCTCTCAACAAGGTGCTTCTCATCTATACATGAAAAACATTTAAGATCCTCTGAAAAAATACAGCAACAGGGATAATTTTGTTCAAGATGTTATTCACACTGAACATGTAATAAATATGTAATTAATTGAACTGAGTTCAGTTGGAGAAGGTATGGGACTTTCTCAAGGACAATAGACACATCAACAAACATTTTTTAAGTCTCCACTCTCTGGAAAAGCAGATTAAAAAAAATAAAGTAAAAAGGAAACATTCTCCGCCCTCCTGGTTCTTATGTTCCCTCAGCCAAATACTTAGTGTCTGAGCTGGAATTTGAATCCAGATCTCTTCTGACTTCAAGGTGAATGCTTGTTTCTGTACTACATTTGGTGGTAGATACTCTATGATACATTAAAATAAAAGTTAGCAAAATTCACCCAAGAGACCAAGTGCAGCGTAAGGACCATTTAAAAGAAAATTTTGATTTAAGTCCTGGTTCTGCAATTTCCTAACTGTAATGGACAAGTCACCAACTTTTCTGGATCTCAACTTTAAAATTAAAAAAAAAAATGGATGAGATGGTATCTAAGGTCCCTTTCTCCTCTATGTCTATGAAGAGTTTTGCAAATCTTAAAATGCTATAGGCATATCTGCTATTATTATTTTCATCTATTTTTACAAGGAATATATTAATTTATCAGCAGGTCTCAAAAAATTTGGTCTCAAAAAATATGCTTCCCAAAGAGTTTTTGTTTGTGTGGCTTATATTTGGGTTGTATGTGGAGTATGTTTTATTATGTATGTTGTTATACTTGAAATGAAAATATCTTAGTTTCATTATGAAAATTGTTTTGACCTTGTGGACCTCCGAAAGGGATCTAGGGGACCCCCAGGGCCTCCAGATCATTTTTTGAGAACCATTGGGTTAACCTATAAGTTTTGGGTGGCTAATCTCCAAGATAGTAATTTTGGAGTTTGAGTCAAAGGATGTCTATCAAGATAAACCTTACCCTACCTCACCAAAAACATATGAATAACATAGCATAGGATAATGTGCCCTTGAAGGCTCTTTGTAGCAAACTCTGGTGAATGAATGAATGAATGTATTTTTTAGAAACTTGTTATTTTCAAAAAAAAAGAAAGAAAGAAACTTGCTATTTTCTAGGCTGATGAATCCATTTCAGAGAGGTTGCCTTTCAGTGGTTATTTTTTTGTTTTGTTTTAGTTGTTTTCCTAGTTTTTTTAGTGAACATGGATATGGATTAGGTTTACTTGTTTGTACATTGGTATAATATTTCATTATGATGACATCTCCCACCTTGGCAGGGAAATTCAGAGAACACATGTTCAAGTCATCTTCCCTATGTGATTTTTCAGCTGGCCAGGTACACTTTGAAATGGTGTTTTCTGGTTGAAAAGTAGTTTGGACTTGCGAGTGCTCTGTGACAGGTAATTCTTTAGGGTTGTTAGCACCTACTCACCATGGAACAGGGGAAGTTTCTTTCTCATGTTTCCCTCCGGGATGTGGGGAAATCTGAAAGCAGTCACAGATTCAGAAAACAAGCCTTGTGTTACAAAGGTGAATCAGGAAAAGCAAGAAGCTATTTAAGAAAGTATGTATGCCCACATTAAGTACATTGATACACACATATGCATATATATATATATATATGTATAGCCATGTAGAGTACATGTGTAAATTTGTATGTTTGAGCATACATATATCTACACACATATGTTCATATGTATGTATGTGTATTCCCTGAAAATAATTTAGAAAAGAGTTGCCATAGGAATAAAGAAAGGGCCAGAACCCATCTCTTGAGAGAGACATATAAAGAGAATTGACTATATATATATATATCAATTCCTTAAGCAATACTGACTAATGCATGGCTGGGTATGTGCCCCAAGAGGCCAAATATACTAAGAAATGCTTCATATGGAACAAAATTTTCATGGTAGCAAAGAACTGGAAAAATAGCTATCCATCATTTGGGGGCAATAATACATTTATCAGCAATAAATTTATTAAACATTGATTATGTTCTAGGAACTGGGTGTGGATATCAAGACAAAAGTGAACCAAAACCTGCCTTCAAGGTACTTCCATTCTTCAAAGGGTGACAATATTTTTTTGGGGGGAGGGAGTATAGATATATACAAAATATTTTTTAAATAAATTTTTTTGTGTAGGCATATATGTGTATGTGTGTGTAAAGAATAGTATCAAACTTAGTCTTGAAGGAAGCTAAGGGCTCTGAGAGGTAAAGACAAAAAGAAAGTTCATTCTAGGTGTGAAGAACAGCAGGTAAAAGGACTAGATGGGATATGAATTTTATAGCTGGGGAAAAGTAAGAAAATGTGCCTAAACAGTTGTAGCACATGATAGAATGTATGGTATTGGTTTTGCAAACCTTTTAGTGTTATATAAAAGCTAGCTATGTGAATAGTATGATATTTTACTGTTCTGTAAGAAGTGAGCAATGTGAGGCACTCAGAGAGATATAGGAACACACATATTAAGCTATAGTGAAGGAAGCAGGACTGGGAGAAAAGTATGTACAATGACTAAACTACTGTCTATGAAAAGAACAATGAAATGAAACTGACCAGTATGGAATTATTTTTTTTACCAGTATGGAATTCATAGTAGCAAAGAACTGGAAAAATAGCTATCCATCATTTGGGGGCGATAATACATTTATCAGCAAGAAATTTATTAAACATTGATTATGTTCTAGGAACTGGGTGTGGATACCAAGACAAAAGTGAACCAAAACCTGCCTTCAAGGTACTTCTATTCTTCAAAGGGTGACAATATTTTTTTGGGGGGGAGGGGGTATAGATATATACAAAATATTTTTAAAATAAAATTTTATAAATATTTATAAAAAGTTTAAATAAATAAATCAAGACCCATCTTGATCCAAGAGAAGAAATGGTGAATAACACTGTTTTCTTTTCTTTGGATGAATGAGAGATACACTGGGTTGGAATACTGGATATGTTATCAGATGTGGTCACTAAGTTGGTTGATTTTCCTTGCAGAGAGAGAGAAGTCTAACAAGAATTGACTTTAATTTTTTAAAATGTATTAAAACTAAAAAAAGATGAATTGTATTTAGCCCTAGGAAAAGAATTCTTGGGAGTTGTGATATGACATCTGTTTTTGAAGCTATCATAGAATTTCAGAGTCAGAAGGTGCCTCACAATTCGTTGAATCGAGAGGTGGAGCCAAGATGGCAGAGAAAAGGCAAAAATTCTCCTGAGCTCTCCCCCAAATCCCTCTGAACAGCTTTAGATAATCCTCTAAAACAAATTCTCGAGTTACAGAGTCCACAAAACAATGGGGTGAAACAATTTTCCAGTCCAAGGTAAGCATGAAAGGTCTCTTGCATCAGGGGTGAGAATGAAGTGCAGTCCAGTGCAAGCCATGCCAGTGTAGACTAAGCCCAAGCAAAGCAAGATCAGATTTTTAGAGTGACTGAATCAGCAGTGTCAGTGGCTGCTTCTGGAGCTCTCAGCCCACAGATGGTAAAGAGGTTAAACAATTTGTTAGAAGGAGATTACAGGGTCTCTTTGCTGGCACTGGAGGCTCTGTTGCCTTTGCCCATACAAAATTCTGGGTTTCAGTACTGGGTCTCAATCCCAGGTCAAGGAGGAGCACTAACACACCAGAGCTTGTGGCTACATGGGAGTAGGAACCCTGGTCACAGTTGCAGGGCAGAATAGAGTGCTTTTGATCACTCACAGACCAGAGCATGGGCCATGAGAACAGTAAAAACACCTCTCCTTAGATAATAGCACCTTGGAAGAGCTGAAAACTTACAGATCCCCCAGAACTAGCTTTGAAACCAGCTGCCCCTGAAGCTTGGAACAGTGCACCCTAACACTCTGGAAACAGAAACCCACTTTAGCAGAGTTAAAAGTCAACAAATAAGCTGGAAAAATAAGCAAATAGCAGAAAAATCTGACTATAGAAAGTTA
This sequence comes from Dromiciops gliroides, assembly GCF_019393635.1. Lineage (NCBI taxonomy): Eukaryota > Metazoa > Chordata > Mammalia > Microbiotheria > Microbiotheriidae > Dromiciops > Dromiciops gliroides. The sequence continues at coordinate 7,051,951 of NC_057862.1, read as the reverse complement.
CTATGGTGACAAGGAAGATCAAAACACACTCAGAATAAGACAATGAAATCAAAACTTCTGCTTCTAAAGCCTTGAAGAAAAATATGAATGGGTCTCATGTCATGGAAGAGCTCAAAAAGGATTTTAACAATCAAGTAAGAGAGGTAGGAATTTTGATTGTGCCTTCTGAACCTCCAAAAAGTCTCTAAATACCCTAATTGTTGCAACCACCTTTTTGACATCAAGTCTATGGAGGCTAAAGTTGTCTCTTTGCAAATTCAACCAAAGCTCCTAATTCTGCTAGGGTAGGATGTGCTATGCATGAAAGAAGGATCGCATTAATCATAGGAAGCTCTGGAACTCAAACCTAGAATGAGTGGTTAGGAGTTCAAAGAAAGAAGATCCCAGTACAGAGGAAGGAAGAATTGCTTAAAAATTCAAGGGGTTGAGAAATCAATGCCACCTTGAGAAGAACTGAGCCCTCTAGCACTTGAAGTGCTCCATCAGATGTTAGATAGTCAGCAGACATGAATATCATAGAAGCAATTCCCATTTTGTAAGAGTGGTTTGACTTGATGACCTATAATCCCTTTGCCAACATCATTGGCATTCTCCCAATGCCAGTGTTAGCATTCTAGAATTCAATAATGGACGGGCCAATGCAAGAACAGATTGTGAAATTCAGGGTAAGAAATATGAATTTGATCAGGAAAAGAAAGCAGCTTGGGTTTATTGAAGGGAAGATAGGTTTGAAGTCTGAAGAATTGAGTTCCAGTCCTGCCTACTCCTGCCTGTCCACTGGTTATATAGCCTTGGGCAAAGCACTTCCCTTTTCTGTGCCTCAGTTTTCTTCTTTGTAATATGAAAAACTTGGCCCAGATGATCTGTAGGGTCCCTTCCAGCTCTGGATCTATGTATTCATGGTATATGACAACAAAATATCTGGGGAGAGTTTTACAAAAGGGAATGAGGGAGATTAGGGAGCACTATATGTGATCAATATCAAATAAATTATGTGCTTCAGGGGAAAAACAATGAATGAGATAAGTATGATTTTCTATAAGCCAACTAATTAATGAAGAAACTCAGAAGAGGAAACTACCCAACCCTGGTCCCCAAAAGCAAATTTCAGTCAAATACCAAGATTTTAAAAGAGACATAAAATAATGCTTGTGAGTGAGTCAGAGAGGGCTTGGAGAATGTGTGTGCATGTGTTTATATTATCAGTAGAAATAGATAGGCAGATAAATACTGTGAGCTTTTAGTGACAAATGAGGGTCATGGATACAATTCATGTCAAATGAGTCTCAACTATCTCAATGTAAATTTTTTATTTGCTGGCTTTTTAAAATCAATGGCAAAAATGCTGGTGAATGCCATTATAGAGTAGAGATTCTTCAAGTGGAATACTAATTAGAGCTGACATTTACATAGAACCAAGGTTTGTACAGTCCTTTCTATACATTGTCTCCAACCTTATCTCATGAAAACTTCATCCTATGAGGTAGGGAAAATATTATCAGCCCTACTTTCCAGACAAAGGAACTGAAGCTAAGAAAGGTTAAATGATCTGCCCATGCTTATATAGCTAATAAATATCGGAGAAGGGATTTGAACTCTAGTACCTGCTGAATGAAAATACAGGACATTTTTCACTCCACACTCTGGAATGTGGGTGGTGCAGAAACATATGAGATGTGTGTGTGTGTGTGTGTGATAGTATGTATACACATACGTGTATTTGTACTTCATGTATGTGCACATTTTATCCTGTGCTAGAACATGAGCTTCTTGGAAGGAGAAATGTTTCATGTTTGTTTTGTATTCCCAGCCAATAGCACAGTTCAAGAAACACAGCATATTGATAAAAATATTTATTGATTGACTGATCGATGATGATCTTTTGCTCTAGAGACACTAACCCTGGTACCTCATGTGCATCCACCTGGGTAGAACTATCCCCACCAAGGGATATTGGTCATTCTCTTGTCAACTGTATTGTAAGAAAGTTGACTGAAGTTAGTGTTTTGTCCATAATCACCAGCCTATTGTGTCAGAGGGAGTATCTGAACCCACCTCTTCTGGGACTGTCAACACTATACCCTGATATGTCTCAGTCAAGTACCATCATCCCCACTTAACAGATGAGAAAACTGAGTCTGTTGGAAGTTAAATGATGAGGTCACATACAAGAGAATCAGAAGAGTGATCTGAACCTGACACCTCCTGACTCAAATCTAGGATTCTTTGAACTCCACAGAGACAAACAGATGCCAAGGAGGATCAACTTCTTTTTCTGATTCCTATCTCAAAGGAAAAGCCTCACCAAAGAGAGAGCTGGGAGATAATAGGAAAAAAGCAGCAGGGAACTGATGGGTCCGTGTTTGTTAGCTGGGTTCGGGGTAAAGTCCAGAAGTTATGCCTCTGGCATTGGCTCTATGGGAAACTGTTGGAAACTTGAACCTTCCACAGAGTTCAGGGCCTTATAGCAAAGCTATTGAGAAGCAAACAGATGTCCTGGCAAATGGAGAGGTGCCTCAGTGAACATCCTAGTGTAGATTCACTTTGAGAATAATTTTGCATACAACAAATGGACTGCAAACCACAACTCTGCAGGATTCTCACAGCTATGGCCATGGCCAACTCCCCTTTGTAAGATGGATGGTTTTCTTTACATGGTATGCATGGTTACCCAACAAATCTGGGCAGGTTTTAGGAACACAGCACTCTAGTCAATTCATTTCCTCATTTCCTAACTGACATAGCAAGAAAAAAAGCAAATAAATGTGGATATGGAGCTAATGAAGAATAAATATTATTCCTTTGACTCTCCCAGATGCCCAGGATCCAGAAGTGCTCTATCAGCATTCTGTAGCTGGAAAAGAAAACAGGGCAACAGTTGAATTTAAAGTCGGGGGACCTGGATTCCCATCTTGGCACTGCTCACTGTCTCTATGCCCTCAGAATGGTCACTTTCTCTCTCTTGGCCCTCTCTTTCCCTCCACTACAAAATGGCAGCATTGAAATAGATTTCTAAGATCACTTCCATTTCTAAATCCATAATCTTATGACCACTGCTGACCTCCAATTAAAGGGCAAGTATTCAGAAGACAGTAGCCTCAGCGGAATGGGGATTTCATCTCATTTAAAGGGGCAAGTAGCATTTCCTCCTTTGGCTCCCTCTGGCCTTGAGCATCTCCATTGCCTTGATGATGAAGTAGGCCCCTCCCTATTTCTGAGCTGATCTATCCAGTCAATGTCATGGCAAAATTTGAAAGAAATAAAAAAAAGCCACTCTCATAGTTACTGTTCAATATAGAAAGTTACATTCCAGGGAGATTATATGCTAAAACATACCATTCTTATCAAAATTAGTTTTGTACTGTATATAGCACTAGCCTGACCAATCAATTTTTTAAAATTCATAATAAATATTTTTATTTATAGTTTTGAGTTCCAAATTTTATCCCTCCTTCCCCTTCCCCCTCCCTGAGGCAGTAAGCAATCAAATATGGGTTATACATGTGCAATTATGTAAAACATTACCATATTACTTATTTTGTACAAGAAAACTTAAATGAAAGAAAAAAATGAAAGTGAAAAATAGCATGTTTCCATCTATGTTCAATCAATATCATTTCTTTCTTTGGAGGTGGCTAGTATACTTCATTAGTCCTTTGAGATTGTTTTAGATTATTGTATTGCTGAGAATGGTTAAGTCATTCACATTTCTTTATAAAACCATATTGCTGTCTCTGTGCACAGTGTTCTCTTGGTTCTGCTCACTTCACTATAATCAGTTCATAGAAGTCTTTCCAGACCTTTCTGAAATCATCTTGCTTGTCATTTCTTATAGCATAGTAATATTCCATTATCATCATATACACAGCTTGTTTAGCTATTCCCCAATTGATGGGTATCCCTTTGATTTCCAATTCTTAGCCACCACAAAAAGCTGCTGTACATATATTTGTGCAAATAGGTATTTTTTTCTTTTTTGGTGGATGTCTTTGGGATATAAACCTGGCAGGAGTATTGCTGGATCAAAGGATATGCACAGTTCTATAGCCCTTTGGGCATAGTTCCAAACTGTTCTCTAACCAAACTTAAACCTTCCCCTGTTAAGAATGTCCATTTTCTGACTAGCTTATCAATGATTTTCTGGCCTGGCCATATAAGTGCCACCAAAGATGAGGTAAATAACCTTCTTTGTTACTCTGGAGCATGGACACAAGCATGTTGCATTTTCTAAAGGAAAAAAAATCACTAAAATCTTTGTGTCCAGAAACAAGGAGATTCTTGACCTATATCTGTACTTTGATGAATGAAAATGCCAGTGAGGTGACATCTAACTGGAGGAAAGCACACCGAGGGTAGGAACTGTTTGTTTTGGTCTCCTTATCCCCAGGTCCATCACAGTGCCTTGTTCATGGTAGCCGCTCAATAACTACATTCTTGTTGAATTGTTCTGAGCTGAAGACTTCTCTGTGTGTCGCTTACAAGCCATCCATGCTTCTCATTGTTGTCTCTGCCTTTCTGCAAACTCCCACAACCCTCCCCCCAGCCCATATGCTGAGCTCTTCCTCTAGAACTCTGGACATGATGAGAACACAGCAGGCCCCTGGCTTGTCCTCAGATGACCCTGTCTCTTGCTACAAGATTAGGATACACCCTTTGCTAGTTGTTCATTATCCTGACAAGATCCACTAAACTGCCTCCCCCATGTCATTGTTGGTTGGAGATAAGCTGCAGGCTACTCATCATGTACATCTATCTGTCCCTATTGCCCTTTCGATGGCCAATGCCATCAGTCCTCTAGGGGCCATGGAATTCCATGACTCACAGCCATACAATAAATCGAGGAGACTGTGAATGTGCCCTTATGTACATTTAGCTCCATGCCCTCACTTGGCCATTGAAGAATCTTAGACCTAAGAAGGGAAAAGGACTTGATCAAGACCTTGCAGTGATTAAATGTCAAAGCCTAAAACTGAATTCTGGTTCCCAGACTTCAGCCCTAGAGCACTTAACATTGCACCACATGAATGGATGAGTGAAGAAAGCCATATAAAAAGAATAGAACTTGTGTCTACTTATAAAAGGATGAGTTTATCGTGCTAATTTGTAGGCATTTTTTTCTGATGCTCAAATATTTCATGAATTTAAGACTCATGAAATGAAGGTTAGTAAAATAACTTATTTTGTTGTGTACTTCCCACTAGATATGCTAGGTGGAGTAGTGGATACAGGACTAGGCCTGGAGTCAGGAAGACCTGAGTTCAAATCTGGCCTCAGCCACTTACTAGCTTTATGATCCTGAGCAAGTCATTTAATGTCATTTGCCTCAGTTTCCTCATCTATAAAATGAGCTGGAGAAGGAAATGACAAACCAGTCCAGTATCTTTGCCAAGAAAATCCCGAATGGGGTCACAAAGAGTAGAAAGTGACTAAACAACAACAAAGATATTTTTACAAATAAGGAAACTGAGGCTCAGAGAGATAAAATCATGTAGCACATGTTCACGTGAGTACATTATGTCAGTATCTTAACATCACATAGCCATTTCATTAAACTAAGATGTATTAAATGTCTAGTATTATACATGTTGGGGACTGTGCTAGGCACTCTAGATAGATACAAAGGTAAAAAGAATGAGTCCCTGCCCTCCAAAAATGTACAGTTCCCTAGAGGGAATAAGTTGTACAAAGAGAAGTAACCACCAAGTACATGAGATGCTATACATACTTCTCAGTAGAGAAGAAACCTTCCCATGTTGGAGACCAGGAAAAGCACTGGGTGTGAGGCGGTCCCAAAATGCTGCTCTCAGACAGGTGGATGCCACAAGATGCAGAAGAGGAAGGAGAAAGTTTTCAGCTTGAAATGCCTTCCTCACCACAGCTACCTTCCTTCCATCAAGAGGTGCAGAGTGTCAGGATTATCATTCTCATTTTACAAGCGAGCAAACAGAGCAGTCATTTTAGAGGTCAGTGACCTGAGGCTAAGAGGTTCAGAGACTTCCCCACGAGGCTTAGCCATTGTAAGCATTGAAACTTCAACCATGTACTTCTCCTGCAGAACCGAGTTGATTCTCAAAATACACAGAGTCAACTTGTTATGACTTTTAAAGAAATCAGACATGACCTCAAATGTCATGAGTTTAATGGTATTACATTTTAAAATATTATTTTAAATAGCTACTGAAAATTGATTTGCCCTAAAATTCTTTCCCTTGCCACTGTCCATTAGTATTTCAAATAGCCCATTACATTTCCACTAACAGGCATTAGGGATCTATAAGGCTTTTGAATCCTCATCTTGCAATGGTAAAATTTGCCAAGTCCAGACGTTGTTTTTCTTGGGGGGTGGGGATAGTTGGGGTGTGGTGGGGGCAGGGAAGGAGAGGGCTCCAGAGACAGTAATAGAAGTACTCTAGAAAATGTCTTTATGCTTTGTAGGATATAACCCCAGACATTGAGATATGGCTGTGCTACATTTTGGGTGGGAACTACAGTGCTTGGGGAGCATTAGATTCAAAATTGTGGACACATACTTGGACCAGCCCTTCTGGTGACTGATATTGCTCATATATAGTCACAGCTGTTCTTGAGCATTTTAATTTCTAATGAAAAATACCAAAAAAAGAAGAAGAAAAGTCAGACAAATCTTCAGGGTCCAAAAATATGAACTGGGCATCTTTTCCAGTTGAAACATATACATGAAGAGTACATAGAGTGTATTTTATACACACACATTGCATGTATCTGTATACATGCATTACACACATATGTATGTACTTCTATATATAAATACATTATACATGCATGTATACGTACACATGGATGTATGTGTATGTTGATCTAGCATTGATATGGCTTCTCTAGAGTTTAATCAGAGGTGTGAAGGGGTTAAGGACTAAAACTGGGTGTGGTGACTTCCAATGAAAGGTAATTTGGACCATTGAAGAGCTATTCCATGATCAAGGTTTGGAGAAACTGAGCTCCTAGATAAGGATCAAAGATATTATGAAAAACAGATTGGAATACCATTATTTTTTCTTAAGAGCTAGGCAGATCCCATTTCCCAGGCATATAACAGGGCACAGCGTTCTTGCTGGGGCCATACAAAGATCATGTCCAATCCCTTGGGAAATGAAACTCACCCTTCTCCTACTGGCTCAAGCCTCCACTTTATTTCTCTTTATTGTCAGGAGGATATGTGCTGACGGATGTCTATTCAGTCAGACTGCTGAGAAATACAAACATGGCCCTGCTATACAGAATACACCAGCAAACACTGGAATCAGTCTTCGGAGATCATTGTCCCACATTTTGAGAGTGAAATAAAAACATAGAAGCCATCTGGAGAAGCTAACTTAGGGAAGAAGTGGCATGGAAGATCCAGAATTTGGGAACAAGTGATAGGAAGAAAACAGAACACTGGTATTGTACATTGTGGTGGGGAGAGAGAAGGTGATGAGGGTTATTAGACAGGATCATGATGGCAGGAGCAGGGGATCATAACTTCAGAGCTAGAAGAGATCTTGGAAGTCATTTGCTCCAACAATCTCATCTTAGGTATGAGGTAACAAAGGCCCGCAGAAGAGACTGAGCTCCCCCAAAGTCACACAGATAGTAGGTAGCAGTTTTAAAATCAGGTACTTGGCTCCCAATACAGCAGCTGGTCTGCTGTGCCTCACTGTTCTCTATTGATATATTGCTTTGTCTTCCCATACTAAAGTCCTCCTGGTGAGCTTCACACGTTAGCATGAAGACCCTGGGTTCTCAAAAGGCAAGTAAGGAAGCCTCAAATTCTTACTTGGGTCCATCTGAGCTTTGATAGTGGGCCTTCTAATGGAAATAGCATCTGTCACCTAAGGACCAGATGTTGAGTTCTGAGCTGCTTGCCACCTGGCCAAAGAGCAGGGGGAATTACTTTCAGCCAAAGTACTTTAGAAGATAATGGATGAGTTATTGAAAGGCTGAGATCTATGCTAGTGGAAGGAATGCCTATCAAGGAAATTCATTATCCTTAAGATTTGCAAGGCATTTTCAAATTCCAATTCTGTCTTCCCCAGTCAGATTCTACATTCCTTAAGGACAGGAGCTGATTTTGCTTTTGTCTTTGTATCTCTAGCTGTTAACATATGACCTGCTCATTATAGATGCTTAATCTTTTTTGTTAATTGATTGACTAAGGTAAGTATTGGAAATATTCCATATTTTACAGAGATGGAAACTGAGACATAAAGGAGAAGAAATGTCTGTGGCCACAAAACTAGTAAGTGACAAAGCTGGATGTTGAATTTGGGATCCTCGACCACAAGGCTACACCCTTGCATTTCTAGTGGCCAGTCTTCTTGTGTTCCACTGAGATTCAAGGGGGTACATATTTAATCCTGGGTCCAAAAGGTGGTTTTTCAGTATGAGTCATACTTCTTCTTCTGTTGCTCATCTTCCTAAGTAGCATCATCCAAATGCTCATTTTAGATAACATTGGATTTGAGAGAAAGCATGAGATGGAAAACGGTCCCCCACTCTGTGTGACAACGTGTGGTGTTTGGGTGCTCATCTTCTTGGTGGTATTACCTTCCTTTTCTTTTGTGGTCCTGGGTGACTTAGAGATTTGCTCCATCCTCTTCCTCCTCCTCTTTCTCTTCCTCCTCCTTGCCTATTGATTTTGTAGTTGAATAAGGTTATTCCATCTTTGATCAGTTCTGCTTCAGTGGGTTCCAGTACTAAACTCCAGGAGGGCATGGTATTGTTTTCATGGCTTTTGGCCCCCTTTTTCCTTCCCTATCCTGCCCGCTCCCTAATCGTTCATTTTCCCTTATTAAGCAATTAGCTCAACAGTCTAGTCACATGCTCTGTTCTGTTGTTTCAAGAAAAGAAAATAATCTGGCCTTAGCATTCGTGGTGGGGGAGGGGGTGCCAACATTTTGTTGGCCTTAAATTCAGAAGGGCCAGTTTTCTGTGGGACCCAGGGCAGCCCTGGGATTGGGCACAACATTTCAAGAAATCATGGTCTGTGTGTCACAAACTGGTTACTGCCAATGAGCACAGAAGCCAGAAAGGATTTAATAAAACATTCAGAAGTCTTCTTGCCTCCTCTGAGAGCATGACATAAGGCTTATTTCTGCTGCAAAATAGACCTTATGAAACAAAGCTCAGACAGCATTGAAATCTTGAGAGGGCTGCCTTGTCCCCACAGGCTATTCATTCTATAGAGCAAGGTCACTCACAAATAGATCCTAGTCCTAGGAACTGAGCTATGAAAAATGGAAGGCCTCATGGGCCAAGGACATGGACATTGGACATGTGGCCTGGGAGGGCCATCAAGGATTGGAAGCCATTCAAAACTTGTGTTCATAAGGTTGGAAGCAATGTTAAATGATGATTTTTTTCATGTTCAGAGCCAGCCTAAAGAATAGGGAGGGGATGATTTCAGTGTCCTAGAAAAGGGTTGGCCAACCTAATAGATTTTCCTATCCGCTGCCTGATACCTGAAATTCTATCACCGATGACGGTTGCCTTTCCCCTTAGGGTTGGATCTTAAGTTCTAAGTATCCCTCCAATGCTTAGCATTTGATCCAGTTTTTAGTTATCTACATCTCAGTGACAATAAGGCTCTGATATCATGTTTTAATAGAGAGAGGGAGAAAGAAAAACTCATTGGACAACTAGTGAAGATGAAGGAGAGAGGGAATATGAGGGAGTGTCTGGAGGCACTGAAATCACAGGTTTGATATTTCACAAATTTGCCCATATCCATCCTGGGGGAGGAAAGCTGTTTAGTCTGTTGTCATTTCTCTATGTGGTAAATATCTCCACTCTACAAGAGGTATCCTCATCTTGTGTGCACTTTTTTGTTTCTTTTTCAGCCTTTCCAGTTAAACTTCTAGACTAAATGTCCTAGGGGTTTCTGGATCCAGATGATGCCTCTTCTTCAACTTGGCACCCACAGTCTTCCTAATGCAGTCCCACCTGAGCTGTCCAAACTTACTTAGACATTACCCCTTCACATCATCTGTGAAGTCACACTCACTGTTCTCCAAGCCTTCCATCTCCCACCATGATGGCTCTGTGTGGGCTGTTCCTCATGCCCTTGCTGTCCCTATGCCTCTTAGATACTCCTGGTATTCTTCATCACTTAGCTCATATACCACCTCCTATAGGAGGCCTTTCTCAATGTCCCTAGTCATTACTGCTCAGTCTCTCCCTAAATATTCTTGTATATACTTCTCAGTTTCTATGTGGAATCCTTCCCATAAAAATAAATAAACAAATAAATTCCTCAAGGACAAGAACTCTTTCTACCCCCATTTTCTTTCTTTCTTTTCCAAATGACAATGCCAGATACATAGTAGGTGCTGATTAACCAAATGCTTATTGGACTGACTTCAACACTAGGGCTCTGTCTTCATAGTCATAATGACAATAATGTGAAAATGTCATCTATAAGAGGCTCTAAGGTTTTCACAGGGACTTGGAAACCTTAGCTTATGTGATCCTGACAAAACTACCCAGGGAAGCTGCTACCACATTTCCAGTTTTACAAAGAAGAAACTGAGATTCGGAGAGTTTAAGTGAGTTTCCAAATATCACTCACCCAATAGACAGCAGCAGTTGAACTTGGACCTGGCTTATTCTGACCTCAAATTCAATGCTCTTTTACCATCTAAAATTAGCAGCCTCCCTTGGTGGCCTTCAGAGTGAAAAGTAAAACTGGCTTTATGGGTTGTCACCAGTTACTTGATGAGGGCCCATGAAAGGTGAGCTCCAGTGCCTGACGCTTAGCAGAATGCAGGCTCGATGTTGAGAGCTTTGGAGGCTTCATAGGTCATCTGTTCTCTATCTGATGGTCCCAATGAAGGGGGAAGATTTGCTTACAGGCACACAGGAAGTCACCAAACTAAGATCTGAACTCTGGTCTTCTGACTCTCAAGTCCACTGTCTTTCCATTGTACCCCACTGACTTTCCAAGAAGATGGGAAGGGGGGGCCAGGAGGGAATGGAGAATCAGTTTGCTGCACTCCTCTCCAGTCAGGTACTTCGCTTTCTGATAGATGGGTTTCAAGTGCATATCATATGGTTGCATTAGACCAATTCAGTAGAATTTTAATAAACACCAATGGTATTCTGTGTATTTTGTCAGGAATTGTGTTTATGAAGACAAAAATTCGATAGTCCTTGCCCTAAGGAAGCTTACACTTTCCTGGAGGAAACACTGCATACATGCAAAATGTATACAAAGTATGGATATAATTTATCCTAGGCAAATGCAAAATGGTGAGTGGTGAGTGGTGATAGGCCAAGGAAATTGTCAAAGTCCTGAGAAGAAGGTGGCACTTGATCTAGACCTCAATTCAGTTAGGGGTTCTAAGAGTCAGAGTTGAGGAGAAAACACATCCGAGACAAGGAGGACAGCCTGTGTCGGGAAGGCAATCATTGAAACCTTATGCATAACATGTAGGTCAGGTTGGGTGGACTTCAGAGTGTCTAAGCAGGAGTAATCCAAAGTCTCTGGAAAGATAGCTTGGAACACATTCATAAAGTGCTTTGAATGCCAGAGACTAGAGTTTTTGCTTTGCCTTAGGGAGATTAGGGAGCTTCTGAAAGCTCTTAGCAGGAGAGGGGCATGGTCTGTCCTGTATTTTAGAAATCTCAGCTTGACCATTGTAATGAGGTGAGATTAGAGATCAGAGATTCTAGGAGCAAGAATGCCAATCAGCAGACCAATGTTACAGTTCAGATGGGGGCGGGGGCAGGGGGGGGGATGAGCACTTGAATGAAGGCCATTCATTCCTTTGTGAGTGGAGAGAAGAGGACAGATGTGAGAGATGTTGCAAAGGTAGAAATGGCAGGCAGGTAGTAAACATTGATTAAGCACTTTTATGTACCAGGCACTGTGTTAATTGCCAGGAACACAGAAGGAGATAAAAGGCAGCCACTACCCTTAAGGAACTCACAGTTTAGTGTAACCACATGGACATGCGGAGCAAGTGACATAGAGGAGGCTGCAATAGATTATTCTGAGTTTAGCCCCACTGGTCAAAATGGCAAGAGGAAAGTTCAGAGGATGGTGTCACACCATGGCTTGAATGTGGAGTCAGTGGAGTTTTATGCACTCACAATCTAAATTAGAACGTGGCTGAACAATTAAGAAAGGTATCCATGAACATGTAACTAGCCATGCCAGACCAGAAATGAGGAGTAATATAGATATTCTGTGTGTCAGGGGCTTAGCAGAAGGAGACACAGCAGCTGCAGTGTCAGAGACCATCCCAGAGAATGTTGCACTGTGTGCCATAAACAATGATGAATGCTTGCCCACAGGCAGCTCAAGGGATGGGGCATTTTTTAATAGGGATTACTTCTCTGTTTTCTTTTCCTGAGGAATACATTTCTATCTTTAAGTAACTACAATCAGAGCTGTGCCTGAAATGAGTGAATAGCATCCACAGCAAGGAGTAGAGGGGAAGTCTGTGAGCCCTCCGGGTAGAAAGAACAATAGCAGTGGTAAGAAAGCCCAAGGCTTGGGATGCCAAATGTAGGAGTTTGCATGATATGCCTCTTAAGAAGGTTCTTGGGGGCAGAGCAGAGATGGTGGGGAAAAGGCAGAGACTTGCCTGAGCTCTCCCAAATTTCCCCTCCAAAAAACTAAATAACACATCAAAACAAATTCTGCTCTGGCAGATCCCACAAAACAATGGGTTACAACAATTTCCCAGCCCAAGACAACTGAGAGGGCCATTAGGAAAGGTCTGTTGCACTCCAGTGAGAATGGAACACAGTGCAGTACAGCCTGCACCAGTGCAGACCAGGCCCCAACAACCTAGCAATAGTCCTTGGAGGTTACCGAATTAGTGGTGGCAGTGGCTTCTTCCAGAACTCTTAGCCCATAATTATTAAGGGGATTGAACAAATGGTAAAAAGGAGATTACACAGGTCCCTTTGCTATGCAGAACTAAGTTACTTTGCCCATACTTGGATGTCGGTCACAGATCTAAGCCTTAGTCCCATGGGTGAGGAGGAGTAGTAGCTCACCAGAGCTTGCAACTGCAGGGGATCAGGGACCCTGGTCACCGTCACAGGGCAGAAAAGAGGGCTTGTGGTCACTCACAGACCAGAGCAGAAACCAGGTGAGTAGTGACTCCACCTCTACCTAGATCATACCACCCTGAAGAATCAAAAACTTATAAAACCCTACAAGTATCTCTGAAAACAACTGCACAAAAACCCTGAACCTTGGAATGATGCCCCCTCCATCCAGGAAGCAGCGCCCCACTTTAGCAAAGAGTTAAAAGTCAAGAAATAGGCTGGAAAATGAGCAAACAATAGAAAAAAGATCCTGATTATAGAAAGTTACTATGAATACAGGGAAGGTGAAGACACACTGGGAAGATGGCAGTGTCAAAACTGCTACACCCAAAACCTCATAGAAAAAAAAGAAAAAAAAAACATAAACTAGTCTTAATTCATGGAAGAACTCAAATTTTTGTTTAATCAAAGAAGAGAGGTAGAAGAAAAATTGCGAAGAGAAATTAGAGTGATGTAAGAAAGTCACGAATAAAAAATTGACACCTTTGTAAAGGAGGGACAAAAAATACTGAAGAAAATAACACCTTAAAAAACATAATAGACCAAATGATAAAAGAGGTTCAAAAATCCAATGTATAAAAGAATGTATAAAAAAGTAAAATTGTCCAAATGGAAAAGGAAGTACAATAGCTCACTGAAAAAAAATTTAAAAAATGGTTTTTATAAGATATCAATGAACAATAAAACTCAATCAAGAAAATGAAAAAAAAGAAGAAAATATGGAATATCTCATTGGAAAATAAACCAACCTGAAAAATAGATTCAGAAATGGTCATTTAAGAATTATTGGACTACCTGATGAAAAAAAGCATAGATATCATTATTGAAGAAATAATCAAGGAAAACTTCCCTGATATTTTAGAACCAGTGGGTAAAATAGGAATGGAAGGAATCTACCAATCATCTCATGAAAGAAGTCCCAAAATGAAAACTCCCATGAATATTATAAGCCAAATTCCAGAACTCCCAGGTCAAGTAGAAAAATATTGCAAGGGGCAGCTAGGTGGTGCAGTGGACAGAGCACCGGCCCTGAAGTCAGGAGTACCTGAGTTCAAATCCAGCCTCAGACACTTAACACTTACTAGCTGTGTGACCCTGGGCAAGTCACTTAACCCCAATTGCCTCACTTAAAAAAAAAAAAAAGAAAGAAAAAGAAAAATATTGCAAGCACCCCCCCCAAAAAAAAAAACCCAAATAACAGAAAAACAATTCAAATATTTTGAAGCCATGATCAGGATAACACAAGATTTAGCTGTTTCTGCATTAAAGGATCAGAGGGCTTGGAATATGATATGGCAAAAGAGCTAGGATTACAACCAAGAATCACCTACCCAGAAAAACTGAATATAACCCTTCAGGAAGAAATGGATATTCAATGAAGTAAAGGACATTCAAGCATTCCTGATGAAAAGACCAGAACGGAATAGGAATTTTAACTTTAAAATACAAAACTCAAGAGAAGCATAAAAGGGTAAATAGGAAAGAGTAGTCATAAGGAATTCCCTAGGGATAAACTGTTGACATTCCTACATGGGAAGATGATACTTGTAACTACTAAAAGTTTCTTATTAGGGTAGTTAGAATGAGTGTACATAGCCAGAGGATTTGAATGTGAGTTGCATATGTCATAGGGGATACATGAAAATTGAGACACTAATCCACTGTTGGTGAAGTTGTATACTGATTTAACCATTCTGTAGAATGATTTAGAATTACTCCCAAAGTGCTATAAAACCATGCAGATCCATTGTCCTAGCAATACCACTACTAGGTCTGTATCCCAAAGATATAAAAAGGAAAAAGGTACCTATATGAATAAAGATATTTATAGCTATACCAGTTCTTTAATTGGTGGCAAAGAATTAGAAATTGAGGAGGGATGTCTGTCAATTGGGAAATGACTGAATAAGTTGCTGCATATGATTGTGATGAAATGCTTTTATGCTATAAGAAATTATGATAAGGATGCTCCCAGAAAAACCTGGAAAGTCTTACATGAACTAATATAAAGTAAGATGAACAGAACCAGAAGAATATTATACACAGTGACAGTAATATTGTAAGATGATTAACTGTGAATGACTTGGCTTTTCTCATCAATACAATGATCTAAAACAGTTCTGAAGGACCCATGATGAAAAATGCTCTCCAACACCAGAGAAAGAATTGATGGAGTCTGGGTGGCAGACTGAAGCATAATTTTTCTTTACTTTATTTTTCTTGTTTTTTTTTATCTCTGATTTCTTTCACAACATGACTAACATGGAAATAGGTTTTGCATGACCACACCTCTATAACATATCTCAAATTGCTTACCTTTACAATAAGGGATGGAGGGGAGGGAGCAAGGAAAGGAATTTGGAACTCCAAATTTTAAAATGAATGTTGGTGTTTTTTTACATATAATTGAGGAAAATAAAATATTTAATTTAGCAAGAAAAAAGAAGGCGGTCAATCTGGGAGTGGCATGGTCACACCTGCCTTTTAGGAATATCAGTTTGGCATCTGTGTTAATGGAGGATGGCTTAGGGAAAAGACAGACCAGAGGCAGGGCGGTCAATCACTGAGAGGCCATGGAGCAAAGGGCTTAATTAGCTGACAGTTTTATAACACTTTATAACTTTTGCCCTGTCTTTGTATTGTAGCTTTGTATGCTCAGCACAGTGGCTCATACCTCGTAGGCACTTAATAAGTTCTTCCTGACTAAATAATTTACAAAGTACTTTTCTCACAATGACACCATAAAGCAGCCTGAGTAAATATTATTATGCCTATTTTATAGATGAGAAAACCAAGGAAGAGATGGGCAAAGGTACCTTGACTAGGGTCAAACAACTACTTGTTGGCAGACCTGAGATTCCAATCTAGATCCCCAGACTCTAAGTCTAGTCCTCTCTCCTCAGCATCACAGCTGCCCCTCTGTAGCCTAACAGAAATAGAGGAGTGGAATATCAGATGGGATCCATAACTTGCAATGAAATTTTGCAGTGTTCAGTGCCACACTCAGGGATATAGAGTTTACATGGTACTCAGTAGGGAGCTACTGAAGGCTGAGGGTGCAGAGGAGCAGCTCACAGTTAGTAAGTGTTGGAAGCCAGATTTGAACTCAAGTGTTCCTGACCCCAGATGCAGGAATCTAGCCAACATGCCACCTGGTTACCTCATATGTCCTAAAGTCAAGGTCCTTCACCATCTTCATTGAAAAAAATCAAAAGATGAAATTTCATAAGATTGATCTAGACCATTTGGAGACATGCCAAACTGAACATATTTCACAAAAAATGCTGACATCAAAGCTATTTGGTTCAGAATCTAGTGTGATATGCAGCTAAGTTCTCACTCTTATATACTGTGTGACCCTGGGAAAGTCCCTTCTCCCAGAGCCCCAGGCAACTTTAAAATGATAACATACAGATGTGTTAGGTACCAGTCTGCATCAGTGGATGTATCCACCTTGACAATTTCCCTGGAAAGATAGAAGATCCCAGGACCCTGGGTATTAGAAAACCGCATTCCACTCAATCATGGCAAGAACATATGGGCAACTCTTCCACTATAGAATGAGGACTCCCTCATTTCATGGACATGGGTCAAGCTCTTTTAAACATTTCCTCAAATAACATTGGTCTAGGGTGATTATTTGAAGCTCAAATGAAATGAATGCAAAAGCCCTTTCAAAAGTGGAAGGTCCAAGTTATTATTATTGTTATTATTGATAAACATGTTAGAATAAACACATATTATTACAAAATGTATGTATGTATACCTAACTTTGAAATTTCCATTTGGAAAGAGGATATAGAAAGATAGCATTGAACATGAGCTAACTCTGGAACCAACCCTTTCAATTACGTAAACGTTATTCAGTGCCTATGATGAGCCTGACCTCATCCTTTGGAACTAAGAATACAAAGAGCAAAATGAGCCCCTGCCCTAAGGAAGGATACACTCCATCTAGGCCAATGCCCTCATTTTATGGATAAGGGAACCAAGAAACAGAAAGGCGGGGTGTCACATAGAGCTGGGGTCTGGATGTCCTCATTCGGTTTTGTACTCTTCCCTAAGGTCCACTGCTGCACACAGTGGAGATAAAAGAGCAGACTTATTTTGAAATTCTCTGCATCAGGGGAGTTCTTTGACTAAATTCTGTGTGGGAGAGGTGTTCCTCCCATTACAGTTAATTAGATTGTAAGACCTATGGAGGAAGGTCATATGTCTTCCAGTAGTCCTAGTGTGAGCACAGTGTCTCCACACAGGAGGTGGACAGCCAGGGGACAATGACATGCTTAGGGATCACATATACAAAGGCGAATGTCTTGATATTCTAGAACAAGGCACTGAGAAGGATCCAGGATTGTGCCTCTGAAGCTTAGATGGCACAGACCCCACAGCTGCTCTGGCATCAGCCTGTTGGACAGTTTCTACCCAAGCTGGAAATGTGGCTCAGGATTGTTGTTGGCCTCATTGGGTGAGAAAATATGTCCAGCCTCACTCATGTAGTAAGACCAGCAATTATGTGGGCATTAGGCAATCATGCAGCATATGCTACTTAGTGTGGAAAGGAGAATCTGGGAATGTTCTGCCTATCTTGTAAAGACTAGAACATTTCTAACCAACCTTGAGGCAGAAAGGGACTAGACAAGTCCCCAGTCTGGCACAATGTCCCACTGCCTGGAGCTCCACACAAGGTACTCAGGAGGGACATTTGGAATGGCCAAAAGCTTTATAGGCCACAAAGTGTTGGCAGGAAAAGACATGAAGGGCAGATGTCCTCACCCCCACCCCCAGGACTGGAGATGCCATTTAACTAAGTATCTTCTACCCACGTGAACTCTCCAGTTGGAAAATGGGTAGCAAAGGGAAAGTGAGAGGGCAAAGGAGTCCTGTTGGCTGCCAATGAACAAGGCTTCAGAGCTAAACCAAATGGTTTTAAAGGCCAGTGAGACATTTGCTACCTGGGCCATGTATGAATTTCCTAGAGGCCATGAGAGACAAGGACTTGTGATACAGAGAACTTCCAGATAAGAAAACTTCTCATGGTGAAGGTCAGTGGCACCTTCCCTGTGACTCAGCATCATAGAAGGTTATCTCAAGCACTGACTGACACAGGGTCACACCTCCACTATGGACCAGAGGTGGGATTTGAACTCAGGTCTTCCTAGTGCTGTGGCCAACTCTCAATCTGCTCCACATCACTTCCCAAAGAAAACAATTCTGAGAGAAGATGGGCTGCATCCTTCTTGCTGGCTCCAGGCCAGCCTGAATTCTTGGTCTACTGAATGAGCCACCATACTTAGCATGAGCAGACCCATCAAGAAGACACCCGGGCAAGGAAGCAGGAGGTTTTTTGGACCCCTTACATAGGTGTGATTATTGGAGCTTACTAATGAATTCCTGGGGAATTTTATTTATGATGGAAAATTTGTGCCACCTCCAAACTGTGTGCTCTGTGCTGAAAGATATTTTTGGGAAG
Source organism: Dromiciops gliroides (assembly GCF_019393635.1). Lineage (NCBI taxonomy): Eukaryota > Metazoa > Chordata > Mammalia > Microbiotheria > Microbiotheriidae > Dromiciops > Dromiciops gliroides. The sequence goes on along the minus strand of NC_057862.1, from coordinate 7,033,401 downwards.
GGGAGGTCCAGCAGTTCTTCAGCATTTCCCATAGGCTGCAAAAGGATTGAAAATGAGAATCCGGCATCCACACATCTCAGGCATAATTGTTGCCCCAAACTGTGGGATCTTACTGCTCTCAGACATTAGTGCCACATCACTTACCACTCAGCCTCATGAGCCTCACCAACTTCCTTGACATGGGTTCATCTCTTTGTTCAAATCAAGTCAGTATATGTGCAGGGTTGCTCTCACTGGTGTGTAGGCTTAATAATAGAGTCAGAGACAAAACCTAAGGTGCGACAAAAAGGATGTTGACCCTTGGTATCAAATTTTAAAGGGTAGTAATAACACTTATAGGCAATTTGGTGGTTCAGTAGATAAAGAATTGGGCTTAGAGTCAAGAAGACCTGAGTTCAAATCCTACCTCAGACCCTTACTAGCTGTGTGATCCTAGGCAAGTCATTTAAACTCTGCCTTAATCCACTGGGGAAGGAATGGCAAACCACTCAAGTATCTTGGCCAAGAAAACCCTTTGGGTAGTACTATGGCCCATGGGGTCACAAACAGTTGGACATGATTGAACAACAATAAAAATAACACTTGTGGAACTTCAGCAGTGAAGAAACAACTGAGTTAGTTACCAGGTTTGCAAAAATAAGTTGTCAAAATAAGAAGCCACCAGAGAACTGATATATGCTTACTCTGCCGGAGAGCTGTATTTCAAGTGACCTCCCCTCGGCTGGGCCTGGCCTATGGGTGCCATCAATGTGTGCTCTCCCCCATGGGAAAACCCCCTGTAAAATGCCAACCCTTGTTATGACTACAGTGTAGTTCAGAGCTGAAAGTCTCTTTCGGAACTTACCCTGCTTGGTACCCCATCCCAAACAATTTCTTTAAAAAGGACAACTTCCTTATCACTTTGCCCGCCATGTTTGTGTGTATATGCATGTTTTTGTGTGTACCAGCGTGTGTGTGTGTGTGTGTGTGTGTGTGTGCATACACCTGCCCTCTCTACCCCCCAAGAAGATTACATTCTCCAAAGCCCCAAGCTCTCCAACTGCCCATAACTTGCAGAGATTACTCCTTCACTGATGTGACTGGTCTTCCCCAAATCTTCCATGCAGATAACCCTGATGGTCAGTACCCTCCTTCATCTCTGCAAAAGGATGACTCAAGTTCATAGCATGAGAGCTGATGCATTCTGGGGTATCTTGGAGAATATTAAAGATCAATCCTTGAATTAACCATATAGATGTCAGGTCTAATTTTACATCATTTGACAGTTAATTCAATGTCTATTCTACTAAATTTCAGAAGAATGAAATCCCCCCTCTAGGGTGAAAAAGACCATTGAACCTAATGGAAAAAATGTCTTTATACTTCTTACATATTCAGTCTATTCATAGGTTTGTTTTCGTATTTATCACATAGGTAAACATGGGGCTACATATGTTGTGTCTCAGCAAATGCTGTCAGTTCAAAGGCTTCTTACCACAGTCTTTATTAAAGGGGAGGAAATGAATGCATTTCATTCCCCCTTGGTATTGAGTGCAAGATAGGAGCCTGTGCCCAGCCTCCTAAAATGACTTCTGAACTATGGATTCAATGTTATTTGAGGGCGAGAATGACCCAGTAGGTCAATTTGTGACTTCTCACAACATGATTCTGCATGAGCTCCTGGGGGCTCAATTTGTGGGGTGATGTGTTCTGTCATCATCTTTCAGAGTGATTCATCCCAGGAAATACAGAACCTGGATTCCCGAAGCCAAGAGCACCGTGTGTTTATGTACTTAGTGCCTCCGAACAGCTGGGAGAATTAACAGTTTCTGCCCAACTCAACAGGAGCAGAAGAAGGGTTGTTTAACTCTCAAACCTGAGGTGTTCACTCTCAAAGTTGCACAAAAACCATGGATGGACACCTTGCCTTTGGAATCCTTCAGGAGGTGTCCTTTGAAGGCACTGGGATGTGCTCAGCAAGTGACTCAGGGATGCTCTCCTTGGTAGAGCAGACACCAGGACATGTGCCACGAACCCTGCCCCCCACATACACGGCACCCAAGTTTGTGTATATATATGAATAAATGAATTTAGTACGTGTGCATTTATCAACACTGTGTGTACATGTGCGAGTATATGTGTATGAGAGTGTAAGTGTGTGCATTGTGCAAGAGTGTATTTGTATACGCGTGTGCTTATGGGTGTGTGTATGTGTGAAGGTGTGTATGTGTATGTGTGTGCATATGTATGTGTGTTGTGTGTATATGTGTGCATATGTGTACATTGAGGGTATGTGTATGCATATAAGTGTGAGGATATGTGTGCCTGTGTAGGAGGGTATGTGAGTATGTGCATGTGTGAGTGTGTATGTGTAGAGAGAGGAAGATACCTTTATATAATGGATAGAAAGCAGCCTTAGAGTAAGGAGAACATGACTGGAGGCTTCCATTTGACAGGTACAAGCTGTGCAACTCTGGGCAAGTTACCAAACTTCTCATGGCTGCAGCAACTTTTGAAGACAGTAAGATGCAGAATGCATTTCCATATGCATCAGCGGGGTGAGTTTGCAGACTGGAAGTTTCCTACTGATGAAATCACAAGTTTGGGGTTTTCTCTACCTTCCTTTTCCTCCTCTCTCCATCTTTGTCTCTGTCTCTCCCCTCTAGGTGTGTGTCTGCCTCTGCTTTGTCACTGTCTCTTTTTTCCCTATTTCTCTCTCTTCTCTTTTCTCTGCTTCTGTCTCCATTCCTTTCTCTCTCTTTCCTTCCTTTCTCTTCCCTCCTCCACTGTCTTCTTTCTATCTATCTCTTCTCTCTTCTTCTTTCTCTTTTTCTCTCCTCTTTCTTTTCCTTCCCCGTCTATTCTTTCTCCTTTTCCCTCTCTCTTCTCTCCTTCCTTCCCGGACTCTCTCTGTATGTATTCTTCTTTCTCTCTTCTTTCTTCTCTCTCCTCTCTCTACCTCTCTGTTTCTCTTCTTTTTCTTTCCTTCTCTCATCTTTTACCTGTACTCTCCTGCCCTTAGAGAGTTGCCTGAGGCAATGAGAATTAAATGGTTTGCCCAGGATCTCACAGTTAGAATACATCAGAGGCAGAAGCTGTGCCGGGCTTTTCCTGACTGTCCTCACTGTCTCACCAACACACAGTCAGGCATCTCTCAATCTACACTTGTTCATATTCTCTAAGATTCATATGAAAAAGGATAGGTGTATAGTAATAGAAGACTAGTCTTTAATGAGTAGAGTTCGGTCCATTTTCCCTTTTCTTTTTTCTCTTTAGCTGTTTCTCACAGGGCTATGTTTCTAATCTAGAACAAATTATATAAACAGACATCTGGACCAAGTCCTAACCTCTTGGGGGCCAATGCAACTGAGACCGGAATCCCCCTGGGCCAGGGGGCATTTACATCTGTCCCAGTGTAGGCTGTCCAGTCCACAGAGTGGACCCGGAGGGTCCCTTGTGAATGTTATAGAAAGGGCATCACAGAGCACCATTGTGGGCATGAGGGGCTAAGTGGCTTTCCTACCATACATCCCAATCCTATTAATTTGCCTTCTTCCACTTGGGTGCAAGTATCTGCCCCCTTCCCCCTTATTCAGAGTATTTCTTGTGTTCAGTGACCTTTGGGTAATAAGAATAAAAGTACCCTGAACGACGGTGAGTCATTTGCCAATGCTCCTTCTCAGTTAAACTTGACCATTTTGGCAAAAAGGATGTGGAGAGAGGGAGGGTCCTTCCTATGTTACTTGTCTCATAAAGGAAAGGAACGCCTCAGTTCTGAGGTGAAATGCTTTCCTTTTGTTGAAGCCACTTGAAAATATTCTGGAGAGTTTTGATGGCATTGTCAATGTTTGAGAAGCCATCTGTCTATTGAATTTGCATTAACCCTGGCACGCCTGCAGGGGGAGTTTGCTTATTACTGTTATGGAGATAACCGGCACTGCCCCTAATTGCATCTGTCCCCCAGTGGCTCCTCACCCAGTGGAGGCCCCTGCTCGAGGTTTCACATTTCAGGGAAGAAGAGGATAAAATTAGTCCTGGTGTTAGACCAGCGTGGAATGCAAACTTGGGGCATATTTGAAAGACTAGTCAGAATGAAACAGGGAGGGTCTATTTTTAAATCATGGGAAAATTGCTTACAAGCGTTTGGGGATTTGCAATAAACTTTGGAGGGTAATTGAAATATTGTCTTCTGCTTCGGCTGTTGGGGCAGCCACCCCGGGCCCTTTGGTGTCCATAGGTTTAACTTCAGGTCCAGTGGATACTACAGGAAGCGCCCCTGGACCTGAGATGTCCTGGGACACTTGCGGTTCTAGAAGCCTAGAGCATGCTGTGCATGGGGGAGAATGTCACCAACAGAGCAGCTTATGAGAAGCCCCAGGAATTAGGATGCAACCTCCAAACATGCTGCTTTGAGACCTCCTTTTCCTGGTTTCCTATTGTCCACACTTGGTACACAGAGTAAGCACTCAAATGCTTTATCTAGTCTCTCTCCTTTCTCTCTTTCATCTCTCTATGTCCATATATCTAGCTATCATCCATCTTTGTCTATTTGGCATCTATCAGTCATCTATACCCTACCTTTATATCGTCTACCAATTATCTATCACATATATCCACCAATTATCTATCTCTCAATCATCTGTCAACTATGTATCTCTCAATCACCTAGCTATTATCTATCAGATCTACTAACTCCTACTGCTCTGACATTTATCTCCATTGGAAAAAGGAATGTTTATTGAATGAGAGACAGCATGCAATGGTGGTGAGATGAGGCATGGAGGGGAAAGCCAGAGAGAAATGACAATGAAGTGAATCTATTACCTTTTAAAAATGCCCATTCCCTTGTTATCTGCCTTCTCTACTCTTAGATATAAGTCCCAGGACCATGGGTTTATCTCAAGATAAAGCCTGAGCATCATGAAGTCCAGTCCCATCACCTTACAAAGGAAGAAACTGAGCCCTAGAGGGGGCGATGTCATCGCTAATGTGAGACAGAACTAGGAATTGAACCCAGGTTTGAGGCTCACATGATCACTGGAAGATCATCTTGTCTAATTCTGTCATTTTACTATTGAATAAAACTGATAACCGAGGAGGTTAGGTGACTTGCCCACAGTCACTTAGGAAAGACGTGGATGCTCTGGGACTTGAGCCTATGTCCTAGAGCTTTCCCCACAATTCTAAAATAAAATAATAACATAGACACAAGGTGATGGTCTGAAGTATCCTGGAGAGTGTCAGCTAGTCCAAACTCTTTCTTTCCTATCCTGGACCCTGTTTCTGTGGTTGATGTTCAGGTGGAGAACAAAGAATGTGTATGGTACCTTCACAGTCTCAGAGCTTACAGTCATGACTAATGAGTCTGTGGAATGGGTCCAAATCTCAAAGGGCTATCACATCTTTCCAGCAGAAATTTATAGGGGCAGCTAGGTGGTGCAGTGGATAAAGCATCAGCCCTGGATTCAGGAGAACCTGAGTTCAAATATGACCTCAGACACTTGGCACTAGCTGTGTGATCATGGGCAAGTCATTTAATCCTCATTGTCCTGGAAAAAATAAGAAAGAAAGAAAGAAAGAAAGAAAGGAAGACATTTTATGAGCAGGACAAATAATTGATTGGCTATCACTTTGGAGTGAGCAGTGGGTATGGCATAAACAGAAGAGAGCCACAATGGAGGGAGGGCTTAGAGTACCAGATCTGACAGTCATTGCATTTCCTCAGATCTTAAGGACTTCTTAGTCTTCCAGATTTCTCTGTACAGTGAAAATGGCTCTGTCAGGGAGAGCCCCTCATACATATAGTGAGTAATAACTGCATTGGAGGCATATCACTTGTTTACTCTTCCCACTGAAAACCACAGGACTGGCTAGCAATGCCTAGAAAGGCAAACTTCTACTCCTTCATGATTTGGTCTTGGGCTTATCCGACACTCCCTAGTGATCCCCTGAAGTAAGGTGATTAAGCAATCCCTATTCGAACTTTGAAACCCATTGTTGGAACTCATGGTTTAAAGTTGTGTATACAAGGAACCTCATACTGGCAGTGCCCCAGAAATCTTCCCCAAGTAGCTATAGCTATGTTAGGGGCTAACTGAAAAGCCTGGGGAATTTATATAGAAGGCAAAGTCATTTCAATTTAACAAACATTTATTAAGGATCTTCTCTAGTCCCAGTGTTTAATGTCCACGTGTTTTTGGTCTCCCACTGGGGACAAGCCCTAATCAAAATATGACCTTTGGGATCCTTTGCCTACATCAACATTCAAGTGGTCTTGTTGTCAGCAAATGACAGACTGATTATTTTATTTTATTTTATTTTGGGTTTTTGGGTTTTTTGCAGGGCAACAGGGGTTAAGTGACTTTCCCAGGGTCACACAGCAGCTGAGGCTGGATTTGAACTCAGGTCTTCCTGAATCCAGGGCCGGTGCTTTATCCACTGTGCCACCTAGCTGCCCCTGAGACTGGTTAAACAATATTTAATGTAGGGAAGCAATGTCTACACTCAAGAATCAGCATAAAGTTGGGTGTCAATCATATGACCTAAAATAACAGAAAAGTTCTTTAACATCTCTGTCAGTCCAGTTGGGCATTTCAAGGTGCACTGGGTATTTTACCCAATGCCCAGGACAGTGCAGAGAATATAGCAAGTGCTTAATAAATGCTTAGTGTTATCTCAAGAGACTATACAGAGGTATATTATTTAAGTGTATCTGCATCACCTGGCCTGTTGTAAAACTGAGGAAGATTTGAGGGAAGTTTTAAAAAACCCATTCCCCTCTGCCTCTCCCTATGAGTCCTCACTTCTTTGAAAAGGAACCATTTACTGGAAATTTCCCTCATTTCAAGAGCACTGATTCAGGCTGGGATTACTCTAGAAAATGAGCTTCAGAAAAGACCAACAAGCAAACAAACAAATGGCAGAATTCTGCCTTTCTTTAAAAAAAAAAACTGATTTAACTCTACTAAATGCCTAATTAGTGTGGCCCCTGGAGCTGATCCAGTGGCTGTTTGTAGAACTGTGGAGCCAGACCTAGGAGGGAAGGGGCTGCTAGTTCAACCCCCTTGTCTTACAGGTAAGGAAACTGAGGTCCAGTGAAATGGTAGTTTGCCCAAGACCAATCAGTGAGTGAATAAGCATTTATTAAGCACCTACTATGTGCCAGGCACTGTGCTAAGTGCTGGATCACACAGGGAACAAGTGGTCATAGGTAGAATTTGAATCCAATGATCTTCTGGTTCCAGGGATGGGGTTCTTTGCACTGTCTCTTTAGGTAATAGTTAAGAAATTTCTTATGAATTTGCAAATGTGACCTTGTTTTCATGTTGGGATCTGCTAATGGGATCTTTAAATGGAAATTCATGAGAGGCATAAAATTCAGATCAATTCCACAAGCCCTTATTGAGAGTCTTGCTAAGCACAATGCAATGACCAAGATAAAAATGAAGATACTCCCTGCCTCCAAGGAGATTATATTCTACTATGGGATATAAACAGAAGCAAACACATCCCAAGACATAGGGACAGAGTAAGAATTCCTTATATGGACTTCCATAAGGAGGGAAGGATAGGTGCCTCTTAAAGGAATGACCGAGATGCTCCAGCCCTGCCCCTTTAGCAGGTGTGAACACCCCTTGCAATCCATTCATCCAAAGGCCTTACGACAGATAAAAACAACAACATCCTTAATAATTTAGAAGGAGTAAAAGACACTGGGTGAAACAAAGCAAACTAAACAGTCTTTGGGGATTGGCTGAAGAAGCTCAGTCATTCCAGATGGTCCTGGATCAAACAGCAACCCTGTTGGGAACCTGGTCTTTCCAGTATCAGGCCAACTTAGTGATCAAAAGGCCAATCTGGCCAAGCCCCTGAGAAGGAGTCATTTGGGACCAAAGAAGAGAGCCTTGATCTATCATCCTCTTCCATTCTCCCCACCCCCAACTGGAAGATGACTTTGTGAACTTCACAAAGTCAGAAGATGGTGGATTTCCCATTTCTGACCAGTAGCTGTGTCCTTGGAATAGCTGAGGCTGATGACAGTGCCTATGTCAGGGTCTGAGGACAAACGAGACCCACAAATGACAGGCAGCTTCAGGATGCTATCAGGACCACAGTGGGAAGCTGTACCTTTGCTAAGAAAATCTTCATGAGGACTCCACGGAGGAGAGTGAAGGACACCCAGGAGCCCAAATCTGGGGCTACACCTTGGCCACATGCTCTCTAGTCTTGAGCCCACTTCCTTGGACTCTGTATACACTTTTGGGAGAGTTTACCCCCAGCTTGGGGGGGCATCTTGTGCTCACTTTTGCTATTACAGCCCTTTAGTAAATATCCATTTCTAAAAGCAAAATGTCTGTCTGGCTAATTGATATTAACTGATAATCTGGAAGGCATCAGTAGAGATGAGAAACCACTCCAACCCACCCAGGGTTGCCCAAAAGACCCCAAGAGAATAAATTTCCAGCTTTGCTCTGAGGACCCAATCTGTCACTGCATGTAGGGATTGGGATAGCAAGCCCAGAGTCTATACTTCAAATATACATATAATAAGTTTTAGTTGGTTGAGAATCTCTGGACATCTCATCTCATTTCATTCATTTACTGATTGATTCAACAAGCATTTGCTCTCTGACTCTACTTGGGCCTAAGTGAGCACATAATTGTGTTAGGACATAGGTCTTAGGTCCTTCTCTTATCTTTCAGCTTTCAGAATATCTCATGCTTTTGGATAACAAAGTCAGATATTTTAAGTGAGGGTAAATTTTGATTTACCCCATTTCCCTTGGAGACATGAAACTTTTTCTAAAGACAATGGTCCATGCCCTAGTCTCTAAATAAGTATAATTCTTACCCTCTGCTTTACTACCATAGCAAGGAACTAGCTTGTTTTTAAGGGCAGCTGGAAGTATATGGGGTGTTCAGGAAGAGTGGTGCCTCTGGTGGGACGGCTGCCTATCCACCTTTGGTGTCCACCTTCACCCAACTCTCTCCAAGAAGCCGTAGCATGCACAGCAGCCACACCCCAGAAAAATGTCTTGGCAGGTGGGCTAAACCAGGTTGAAGGTAACTGGTGGGCTCCAAAGCTATATCGGTGAATTAAGGAGATGTCTACCCTAAGCATGTGATGACTCCCCTGGCAGAATGGGCAGATGAAAACAATTTGTTCCAATGGCCATGGAGGTGGCTGAAGCAGGTGTTGAGCGCTTAGAGCTTGGTCAGGATTGAAGACATCAAGGTCATTCACTACATCCCAGGCTGTCACCAGGCATCTCAACTTTTGTTCCGCCACTGGACGTCAATGACTCTGGAAGAGAGTGAGGCTGATGATATTGTACAACTCTGCCTCACTTAAATTCCATTTATGCCCAAGTCAAGATATCACCTGGGATGTCTTTGGTTTTCTTTGAAAATGAAGAGTCACCACTGCCACCACCCTACCACCACCACCATCATCAACAACAGCAATAATAGGTGGTACAATGAGTAGAGCTATAAATCTGGAATCAGGAAAACCTAAGTTCCAATCCAGGCTCAGACATCTATTGGCTATGTGACACTGGACAAATTACTTAACCCTGTTTGTCCAGTTTCCCCATCTGTTAAAAAGAACTGGAGAAGGAAATAGCAAACCACTCCAGTTTCCTTTCCAAGAAAACTTCAAATGGAATCACAAAGAGTTGTACACAACTGAACAACAACATCTTGTCTTTTGTACTACTGACTGTATTGAAAATGAAGATAAGAATGCAGAACAAAGATAAACAAATATCCCAATAGGCTTTCCCTCTCCCTGCCCCCCTTTTCCCTCAGTTATTTTGCCTCCCAAAGGAGAAGATTATAGAGTTAAAGGACCCTTGTCCACCTGCTCCCTATACCTTTACAACATATTTCTTTTTTCATGGAATATTTGAAATAGATTTTTGGCATCATAGACTGATGACTAAGAATTTAAAGGGAGTTAAAAAGGAATTTGCTAACTCCATGTAAGACAGCTGGCTTAGGCCAAGCACCTCAAGCCAGGGCTGAGAGAAAAGTGGTCAAAAGAATGAGCGTGATCTTAAACTGGGGCTTCTTGTATATTTTGCTGGTTGCCTAGTTAGCCCCAGGCTAAAGAGCTTTAGACCTTCCTTTCCCAAGCCAGAATTGCTAGCAGATGGAAGTGGAGAGCAGCAGATGGCCCAGAAGTTTCACCACACTTGAAGACCAACAGACAGAAGCAGAGAGTAGTAGCCACAGATTTAGTAAAGCTGCACCCCCTCAAAAAAAACCCACCGAGAATTCAGCAGAGGGAAGTGAACCTTGCTTGGCTGCCCAGGAGAGGACATTGACTAAAGACAATGGCAGAGGCATTTGCTGCATCTGCCTTGGGGCTGCTGAGGAAGGTGTTTTCTATACCCCTTTTCATGTCTATCCCCTAGCATGGTCCATGTCTCCTCTACCCCTGTTGGCATGGGGACCTGTGGGAGACCCAGTGTGGATGAGGAAAATCCTCCTTGTCAGTTATCTTGGGCTACCACTTATGAAACATCTGCGGCTTTTGAGCAATGCACCTTTTCTGATTGCCTTGCTAAAAGGAGTGCATCAGAAGGGACTCATGAGCTAGAGTTTTGAAGAGATACTGAGTCACACCCACAATGTGCCTTGTGTTATATGAGGGATTTTTTGTTCAGTGTGTATGTGTGTGTCTGCATGCGCAAGTGTGTGTGTGTGTGTGTGTGTGTGTGTGTGTGTGTGTGTGTGTGTGTGTGTGTGTGAAAGAGAGAGAGAGACACAGTTGTTTTTATCTTTTCCCCCCTAAGGAACTGTGAGTTTTTAGAATGTAGGACCCAGGCTTCATTTACCTTTGTGTATTGATTGTAAAGTGAGCAGGCAGGGAGTGCAATGGATAGAGTGCTAGGCCTGGAGTCAGGAAAAACTCAGTTCAAGTCTGACCTCAGACACTTACTAGCTGTATGACCCTGGACAAGTCACTTTACCCTGATTGCTTCAGTTTTTCATTGGTAAAATGAGCTGGAGGAGGAAATGGCCAACCAGCCCAGTGTACTTGCCAAGAAAACCCCCCAAAGGGGTCATGAAGAACCAGACATGACTGAACGACAACTTGTAGAGGACCCACCATAGTAAGTCTAGATGCATCTGTTAGGTCCTTACTATATGCCAGGCACCGTGTGAGTGTTCAGTAAATGTTTCCTAAATGAACTTCTCTTCAGCTAAGATGCAGTTCACCAGAGAACAACTTAATCTTCACAAAATCATTCCTTGCCAAGGATTTGAAGAAGCTTACCCTTCAAACCTCTTTATCCAAATGCCTCAGACAGGCAATGTTGACTTCAGAAAAAATACCTGGTGATTCCATTGGGCTAGTCAGCATCCACTCCAGAACTGTTCAGTCTTTGGACCAAGGGATCTGCTTGAGTCCCTCCTGGGATGGCCCCTCACCCCCTAAATGGCTGTTCTTGAAGATTCTCACTGAACTGAAGGACTCTGCTTAGTTATTTATTGCTATCTGATAATATTTGTCACAAAAATGTTTGTTGGACTATATCTTATCAAAGTATTGTTTGTGCCTCAGATTAGCCACTGCTTAGCTCAAGATGTATGTAATCAGCTTATTTCAAGATTAATTCAGGGGGGGGAAGGGAAACCAACCCTTACAAATTCATATGACTACTTAATTTGTATCAAGATATTTACCGTATTTTAACAGAGCAATTAAAATAAATGTGGCTGTGGCGGAGCCCATCAGGTCATGTAAACATTTGAAGGGATGATCTTGGAAATTCGTCTCTTTGATCCCCCAAAGTTATTATGCAGCCCAGACCTTTGCGCTTTGCAGAATAGAGAAAGGTCACCGGTGAAATGAGATGAATATTCCCAGCCTGTCCCAGGGCAGCCTCGGCTCCCAGCTTCAGACTGGCTGCTAATTCATCACTCTCCCATTTGAGAGGTGGCAAGAGGGTTCATAGGGAGGCAGTGGATGGATGGGGCCCTGGAGAGAGAACGTCCCTTGAGGACAAATCAAAGGCGCCTCGCTGAGCATTCGGAGGAGCCTTCTGCTGTCCTTGAGCTCTCAGCATCCCCAGGTCTTATTTGGGAGTGGGCGTGGATCCCATTTCCGTAGAGTGTATTCTCTCCATAAGGCTGGCTTTTTGACAGTCTGCCTCTTCCTCGGCTTGAGGAGGCAACCTCCGCCCAGCTGCAAAGTAGCTCAGGTGGGCAACGTATCAGTGACATTATTGGGGTAAGCAGAATCCATCAGAACTGGCCCTCTCCCTGCCCTTCCCTCACTCATTGATTTGGCCAGCTTTTGGCTCTTCACTGGATCTAAAGCCTTCATTTGCTCTAGAAAATAACAACAACCGCAACAAAATCTCACACTTAAAATGCCCCAAACACAGACAGAGGAATCGATTGCCAGAATCTGGTTATGGCTTTGCTTTCCTCCCTTCCCCAACGTGGTTACTTGGATTAAAAACATTCTGAGAACGATCTGAGCCCTTGGACCTTTAAAGCCTTCAGAATGAGTCATTTAGCTCAAGCAAATTAATCCAAATCCGTGTTGACTAAGAATCTCAAGAAAGATTTGACTTTCCACATTGGTTTCCTAATTGGTTCCATTCTGAAAATGTTTTGTCCAGCTAAACAGCTTCCATTAATGGGGGGAGTCATGATTATTACTATTATTGTTATTTTAATTTTCCCTACTAATTTTTTCAGCTATTGTCCTTTATTAGCCACTTTCTTTCTAATAAATGATTCTGAGTGATCATAATCTAATATATCCTGATAACTTTTTTGATTGGACATCTATCATTTTGAAATTGCCCTCCTGATCTCAACCCTCTTCTCTCCCTTCACACAGCCACACCCTAATCCAGGCTTTTATCACCTCTTACCTGAACTTTTTCAAAAGCCTCATAATTGGTCTCCATCCCACAAGCCTTTCCCCTCTCCCATCCATCTTTCAATCAGCTGCAAATGAGTTTCCAAAAGACCAAATCTGACCATGTCACTGCTCAATAAAGTCTAGTGACTCCCTACTGCTGCTAGCCTCAATTATAAAGTCTTCTGCTTAGTATTGGAAGCCCTTTAGACCTTCACTCCACTGACATTTCCAGGCATCACATGCTTTCCTCATCCTCACATATTCTGTGTACTAGGAAAACTGCCCTTCTTGCTGCCCCTTGAACAACATTCCCTTTTTCCTCTCCGTGTCTTTGCACAGCTGTTCCCCAATGCCTGCAATACACTCCCTTGTCCCCATGGCCTCGTTGAATACCTAGGCTCCTTTAAAGATCAGCTCAAATGTCACCTCCTACAGGAGACTTCCTGATGCCGCCAGGTGCCAGTGCTGCCCCATTAAAATGACATTGTCAATATTTGGCACATTCTTATCTGTTTACGTGTCATCTCTGATTAGAGAACAGAAGTTCCAGAACAGAAACTGCCTTGTCTTTCTTTGTTTTATCTCTAGCACCTCGGTCAGTTCATAGCGCATAGTAGGTTCTTGCCTAATGTTTGGTTTGGGTTTTTTATTTTGTGTGTGTGTGTGTGTGTGTGTGTGTGTGAGAGAGAGAGAGAGAGAGAGAGAGAGAGAGAGAGAGAGAGAGAGAGAGAGAGAGAGAGAGAATAGGGATTAAGAGACTTGCCCAGGGTCACACAGGTAGTAGAAAGTGTCTGTCTGAGGCCGGTTTTGAACTCAGGTCCTCCTGACTCCGGGGCCAGTGCTCTATCCACTGCGACACCTAGCTGCCCCCTAATGTTTGTTGACTGACATGGTAATTACTCAGGGAGAATTGAACCATGTTTATTATGAATATCATTTTCTGATTTTCTCATTCCAATCAGGATGCATGGAGGTGGATGGGAATTCAGAGCCAGTGTTTCCAGGTTGTTTGACATAAAACACAGTGCCTATATTGTGCCTACACTTTGCTAGACCCTGAGGGTATAAAGACAACAAACCAAAATAGGATTTGATTTCAAGGAGCCAAGATTCCATAATGTGGGAATAATATTTGCAGAAATATGTAAAAACCAATATGTATAGAAAGCAAATAAAAACAATGTAGGGGCCCTAAGAAACTGGGCAGAGGGACCAGAAAGGACCTCACAGAAAAATGTACTCGAACTGAGCTTGGAGAAGATGTAAAAAACTGAAGAAGCAGGTGTGGGAAGAGAGAACATACCAGGGATTGAGGAGGGAAGCTTTGGTAGTGAGAGATGGAGGTGTGAAAGGGGAGTCCTTCAGGAGCAGGGGACAGCCTGTGTCCCTTAGGACAACAGGAAAGAACGAACACTTTCAAGGCAAAGTCAACAAGAACAGAAATGTTCTTTCTTGGAACATTCATTCTCAGCCAATCACACCCAAACCAGGCTGAGAGTTTGCTTCTGTGGTTGGACAGAAGAGTCCTTTAAGCCAACATAGATGGTGTTTTAATTTGCAGCTAGTAAACCCTTAAATGGCTGATGAACAGAGGGTGGGAACATGCACCCGCCTTCAATCAGCCAAACAAATATGAATGCCATGTTTTGTTTTCGAATCATTCTGGGATGTCATTGACCCAAGAACTACAGGGTGAGGAAATTGTTTCTACCAATGCAAGTCAGAGCCTGAAATTAAGAGAATTCCCAGTGATGCCTAGAGTTATTGAAATAGGTTACCCCAAACAAAACACTCTAAAATGAGGCATCTTTGAGTAGTATCAGTCTATTTATCTATCTGCTTACCTATCTTTTATAATAATTTTCTACCTACCTATCCGTTTATCTATCTATCATCTATTTACCTATCTCTTATCTATCTCTTTATCTATCTATGAGTCTATGTAGGTATGTATGTATGTATGTATGGATCATCTCTGTCTCTCTCTACCCACCTTCTATCAATTATCTATCTCTTATCTCAAAATTACACTGGTAATTAAAAGAAACACTCAGATTTTTTCATAAGTTCTAGAGGCAGTGTATTGTCATAGAGAACCAACCTCAAGGCCTTGAGGACTTGGATTCAAGTCCTGCTTCTGACACATGCTGACTGTGTGACCTTGGTTAGATTACTCAACTTTTCCAGGCTCTTGACAACACTATAAGTCTCAGGGGAGGTCCCGATCTGCCAGAGCCAGTGTAAGGAGAGTTTTTTCAACGGCTAGTTCCTTATACTAATGAGATCACTGGTCCATTCCCAACCCCCAGCATGTGTGTGTGTGTGTGTGTGTGTGTGTGGCACAGCCTATATTCAGGCCAAAATACCACCCTCAGGGAGAAAACAAAAGCAAATACAAAAACAAACCAAATGCACCAGAGTACAATCTGGGAAGAAAACATAATTGGGTCAGTTTATGGGAGGTGTATTCCTGCCACGTACATCTTGTTGATAAATGTTTTCTTACATACAATCTTCTGCATTAGAATGTGAGCTCCTTGAGAGCAGGGACTGTCTTTTACCTTTTTTGGTATCTGTAGGACTGTGCCTAGCATAGAGCAGGTGCTTAATAAATGTTTATTTATTTATTTATTTATTTTGGTGAGGCAATTGGGGTTAAGTGACTTGCCCAGGGTCACATAGCTAGTAAGTGTTAAGTGTCTTAGGTTGGATTTGAACTCAGGTCCTCCTGACTCCAGGGTCGGTGCTTTATCCACTGCGCCACCTAGCTGACCCAATAAATGTTTATTGACTGACCAACTGACTGATTCACAACATGAGGATTTTAAAGTAGTTTCACCACAAGCTGAATGGAGGAAAAGGAATACTTCAGTTCAAAGGTGTCTGCAGCTTCAAAGCTGGTGGAGGGAGCCCTGAGGATGCTGTCGAGAGAGTCTAGAAGGGATGCTTTCATGAAACTGTGATTTTGTTGATGGAGCATCCCCCTCCAGGGGTCACAGTTGCAAACCTTCCAAACCCTGGCATTGGGCACGCTTCTCATCTGCACTGCCCCTTAGATCTTCTATGGAATATCTAACTAGCTAATATCCCAGGGGCCCTCTCTCTGATCTTTTAAAAGAAAGGGTCAGGGATACCCATGTAATGGATGGTCATCTGCTATGGTGCGGTGGGCTAGAACAGTCTCTCAATTTTCTCCTCTGTGAAGTTGGGAATAGGACCTGATTTCCCAATTACTGTAAACATCCAATTGGATAATTAATATGGAGTGCTTTGGATACCTTACAGAGCTACAGAAATCTTCAATATTTTGATCTCTCACTTTCATCATGGACTATTCTAGTTCCTTTTCTTGCCATGTATGACCTGGAAGTCTTAGATGCTGCTTTTGATTTTCAAGTCCTGTTTGGTAACAAGTTGCTACCTGTTTAGACTCATCATACATCTTTGAGTCGTTTAGGTTACTTGTCATTGTGATTCTTCCAAGACTATGACATGTCATGATTTGCACCCAACTTGGAGAATGGAAAAGCTAAATGTAGCAGTAGGAAAAAGTTGGGCTCATTAAGGGCACATGCAGTTACTCCGATCCAGCTTTGCTCACTCTGCTTTAAAAGTTTTGTCCTGGGACCAGCCATAAGAGCTGCCCAAGATCCTAATGACTGGACTTAGTTGATGGTCCTTCTTATTGAGTGACACAACTTTGGTAGAAAGGATAAAATCTTAGGATGATGATCATCTGAACCGAAGCTTCTGATTCAGGCTGAATATGGGTGAGATTTGATCTAATCTAATGGAGGCCACACAAGGTCTCTCAGAGCAAAGTTCACAAGACACATCACCCAGAATAAATTATGATTGACCTTATCATTGGTTGTTAATGTCATCATATCTGAAGGCTTGGAGAAATTCCATCTAATCCATCTTCTCAAGGAACCTGTAGTAATTAGTGTTCACCCACAACTGAAGCAGATAACACTCCTCATGAAATATCCCAGTTACCCACGAATTATTCCTCAATGTTCTCAGGTCTCTGTTTCCTCATATTAAGATTTGATGTAATAAGGCTTTTGACTAAAAAAACTCCTTCCAGGTTGTCATGAAGATTAAATGAGATACCTCATGCAAAACATACTGCAAATATTCCAATGCTACGTAAAGGTCATTTAGCTCAGCTGTTAGGAGCTACTTCCTAAGTCTTGACCTACAACTCTCTGGCTGAAACCTTATCCCATTCTCTCTTATTTTTTCACTCATATAAAGAAAAACAGTGATTGATTATTAGCAATAAGTGCTGACCAATCCTGGCCTTCAACTGAGCCTCATCGCATCATTGGCTCTGTGTTCCTTTTTGTAACCAAGGACAACAGAAAGAGTTTGTTAATGAGTGGCATCATGCCTTCCTAGCAGCATGGGTTTGGTAACTGGCATCAATGCCAATAGGCATTGATAGGCATTACTAAATATATATTTCTAAATTCAAGAAAAAAATTCAATGAGAATTAACCATTGGGGCATGAGATTCCTGCCATGAAAAGTGATTCCAAGGTATCAAGTGTCAATACCTACAAACGCAGTAAGGAGCCAGAGGTACTTGGATGGGGAGGCACTTCTGGAGACATCTCAATCACCCATCCTAAGACCATCATGGAGGAAAATCAAGTTGATGGTCAGATGTTCACAGAAAAAAATGGCATCAACAGGCTTGTTTTCCTTTTTGTTTCTGTTTGTTTACTAGAATAAAAGAGCAGGAAGTGAGAAATGATCTTTTTTTTGATAATTCCTATGAGTTTTTTTTCTTTTTTAATTTCAAATGAAAAACCATCATGCAGAGAATTTATGTTAAATCAAAGCATTTCAATGTGACTAAGGCCCCCTTCAAAGAATTGTGTTGTTGCTGCTAAAAGTTATATAATATTTTTTTGGTGAGGCAATTGGGTTTAAGTGACTTGCCCACGGTCACACAGCTAGTAAGTGTTAAATGTCTGAGGCCAGATTTGAACTCAGGTCCTCCTGAATCCAGGGCTGGTGCTTTATCCACTGTGCCACCTAGCTACCACATATATAATATTTTTTAAAGTTTCTGTCCCATCCCATAGATATTGTCAACAAGCAGAAAGGTCTTGGGTCCAGGGTCTCAATATTGAGCTGATGTGGCACCATCATCTCTTGGGGGAACTGTCATATTGTTGCCAGTTTTTGCCCTGGTTCTGTGAATTTTTTTCTCTGGAATTCATTGTCCTTCACAGTTGAGACTTCCCAGCCTTACATCACTCATTCTAGTTCTAGAGACCTGATTGTAGCCCATTTATCTCCAGAACTTGGGCCCTGGGGCCCTGCTGTACTGATTGATGATCACCTGGCCTGGCCCACTATTGCAAACGGAACCTAGCCCTGCCACTCTTCATTGCATATTCACCAGCAGACATCAGTTGGACAGCTTCACCAAAGATGTTCCCAGTGAGTAACCTTCTCTCTCCAGCTACATTCAGTTCTGAAACCAAGACTAAATACACTGTCACTTTTCCTGGAAGGGATGTGTCAGGCTACTCCTCTCTGCTCTCAATCAACATCCCTGGAAATCTCTGGACTAACAGTACCCCTCCATGGCTACCATTCCCTTACATGTGGTCTCCCTTTAGAATATAGGCTGCTTGAAGGTAGGAACTATCTTAGTTTTTATATTTGTACATCCAATCCTTATGACAGTCCTTGATACATAGGACGCACTGAATGATTCATTCATTCATTCATTTATTCATTCATTCATCACTCAATCAAGAAGTGACTATTGTATATAGACCCTCGGGATCCAAAAACACCTTGCTTTCAGGGAGCTTAAGTTCTAGTGGGGTGAAGATGGGTACATACATAAATAAATGATACATGTATACAAAGTAAATTAAAAAAATTGTATATGCACTAAGTCCAGCTTACTGTCTTTTCCTTGCATTATGCTGCTCTCTGATCTCCATCCCTTGTATGTTACACAGTCTTTCATCCTGCAATTCATTGGCTCAATTTCTATACATCACTTAGAGAGAAACTCAAGCAACACTTCCCCCAGGAAGCCTTCCTTGAATCCCCTGTTGGTAATATTCTCTCCCCATGGAATTCACTAAGCTTGTGTTTTTATTTTTTCTAATTCGATTTTGTTGTTGTTGTTTACTCATTTCAGTTGTTTCTGACTCTGTGACTCCCTTTGGGGTTTTCTTGGCAAAGATATTGGAGTGGTTTGCCATTTCCTTCTCCAGTTCATTTTACAAATAAGGAAACCAAGGCAAACAAAGTTAAGTGACTTGCCCAGGGTTTCACAACTAGACAATTAGTGTTGGAGGCCAGATTTGAACTTCAGAAGATGAGCCTTTTTGGACTCCAGGCCCAGAGCTCTATCCACTATGCCACCTTGCAACCCTTCTAATTCAATAGTTATATTAACTTTTAGAGCTATCCACAGTGGTGTCTTTCCCCTTACTAGAGTGTATTCTTCATGAAATTAGGTACCATTTCTTGTCTTGCTTGTATGTCTTGACTGATTAATTAATGTTGGGTTGATCTGGAAAACACATTCAGGTATGGATTGTGAAGTAAGCCTGGGAAGGTGCCTTGGAGCTAGTTACCATAGGTTTGAAATGACCAACAGAGGAATGTGCCCTGAGTCCTGGAGTGGTGGATAAGTGCATCCCCATGGCCCCTTCCAACTCTAAACTCTATAGTCATAAGGGAAAATGAATTGAAGGATGCAGTGAACCCCTAAACAGACATATTGCAAAACACTATTGTTTACAAAAAACCTGAGCCGAAGAACTCCTTTTTCCCCTGTAAGAAATGCTGTTCATAGATTTCAGAAGCAGTGAGTCTTCAGACTGCAGGAAAACCAAGTACGGGCCCTGATCTTCCTGCTGAGAGGCTGAGAGTGGGTTCATTTTCCTGTAGCGTCTGGTGACGATGAGCTAATGACTAGGGCTCTGTGCTGAGAAGGAATGTGCCCCGGAAGAGGAGGCAGGCGGGCTGAGCAGGAAGGCGGAGTGGTCCTACTGCCAAGGCCCCTGGATTGCTGAACAGGCAGGCTGTTGATCTAGTAACCGAATCAGAGAGGGTGCTCTTGTAAATGATTCTTTTATTGGACCAACTGAGTGTGGTATTTCCTTTGGCACCTTGCAAACACCTTCATGGCTGCACAGAGGGCCAGGGAAGGGGCCATGGCCGTTCCCAAGCTCATGAATGAGAGTTTTCACACTGTTCCCTGATCGTGGAAACTCTTAGAAACACCTTCGTGGTCCTGCTGTTCATCCCCCTGGGGCTGCAGAAGGACTCACATTAGCTTTGGAGGTGGAGGACCTGAGTTTGCATCCCAGCTTGTCTGTGACTAACCATGTGGTTTAGGGTGAATCCTTTTCTCCTCTTTGGGTCTCAGCTTCTTCCCCTATAACTGGATGTTCTGGTTCTGACTCTATGTTCCAATAAGCCTAGAGACACCAGATTGTTCCTACAGCTCTGAGTTATCACTATTTTCCTGATCCTGGAGGTGGTTGAGTTGTTGTTATATCATTTTTCAGTTGGTTTGACTCTTTGTGATTTTGTTTGGGGTTTTCTTGGCTGAGATACTGGAGTGGTTTGCCATTTCCTTCTCCAGATTATTTTGCAAATGAGGAAAATGAGGCAAACAGAGAGAAGTGACTCATCCAGGGTTACACAGTTAGTAATCGTCTGAAGCCAGAAATGAACTCTGAAAGATGTCTGACTCCAGGCTTGACACTATTATATCCACTGACCACATAGCTACCCCAGAGGTGGTTGAAACTTCATACCAAAGACCCATTCACTTCTAAAGCATGCCTGTCTGCCACATGCAGCCCTTAAAGATCATGATTTAGAGGGAACACAAGAACACCGTTTTCTTGCACTTTTAATTGTAGCTCATCATCTGGAGATTCTCTATAGGCCTAGTAAGCTCTCTCTTCCTTCCTCTGAGCCCCCCTCACCCCCCAAGAAACTGTACTGCTTGGCTAGGAACTCGGGTACACCATGGTAGGCCTAGGATCAGAAGGAAGTAGCCCTTCTCCAGAAGGCAGGAGGGCGGCGAGGGGTGCAGCAGAACAGAGTTTTTCAGGTAGGAAAGGATAGAACAGTAGATGAATTCCATGTCTAACCTGGCTTTTTTATTATTTTCTGGATGAAGTGTCTGGGCAGAGGAGGGTTTGTTTGTGTGTGTGTGTGCGCGCGCGCGCGTGTGTGTGTGGGGGCGGGGTGGACTACAGAAAGCTGGTTGCCATTGGGGAACAAGAACAGTGAGGAAGGAAAAAACAACTTCTTGAAGGATTTTTACCTTGTTAAAAAAAATAGTGGCTGAATTGAGTTTACAATCTGAATTGGAGTTGGCCACACTCAGGAGAATCTGGGCTATCACATCTACCCTGCTCTATTGAAAGCCTCCCATACCTTGAGGAAGACAAAGTTGAGTTAGCGCCATCACTGGCAATCCCACAGCCATCCAACATACCAGTGTCATGTTTCTGGCAGTATAGATGAGTTATCTAGCATCTCCTCTGTTTAAAGGTGGAGTAATTTACAATTCAGCCACATTTTAAATGGCGTGATATGCTCGGAACAATTGCTAGACTGATCTAGTAGTGGTGTGATGGAAAAATCCCTGGATTTTGAGATGAACAAATATCATTTCAAATCCTATTTCTCCTCTGAACATAGTAAATCAGAAAAATTTTCAAGCATTTATTAAGCCCTCCCTCTATACTGGGTACCATATGGTGTTCTTTCTATATTGAAACCTTTGTATTCATTGGTGATTGTTAATTTTTAAAAAATTAGAACTATGACCCAGGCCAAAATGGACCAAAGGCCCACTTCTCTTTTTTTATTGATATGAAGTTCCCATTGGTGTTGATCACAGACAATTTCAACATAGGAAATGGGCTGACAACTGAGAGTCCCTGAAATGAAGCATTATTTTTAGTCTTCAAGAGAGATGGACTGAATCTTGGTCTCTTCCTTCTGAGAAACATATACATACTTTTACAATGCATATGGAAAGACTTGTTGCTTTGGTGAGCTGAGGCACAGATGCTGTGAATTACCTTGTAATCAGACCCCTTTGAGGAGGGCAAAGGGAGGTTTTCAAAACTGGTCATGACTGCGCATAACCAGTAATACCACTACTAGGTCTGTATCCCAAAGAGATCATAGAAAAGGGAAAAGGACCCACATGTACAAAAATATTTATAGCAGCTCTCTTTGTGGTGGCAAAGAATTGGAAATCAAGGGAATGTCCATCAATTGGAGAATGGCTGAACAAGTTGTGGTATATGAATGAAATGGAATATTATTGACCTGTAAGAAATGATGAGCAGACAGATTTCAGAAAAACCTGGAAAGACTTAAGTGGATGAATGCTGAGTGAAGTGAGAAAAACCAGGAGAACATCGTACACAGTAACAGCAACGTTGTGTGATGATCAACTGTGATAGACTTGACTCTTCTCAGCAATACAATGATCAAAGACAATTCCAAAGAACTCATGATAGAAAATGTTCTCCACATCTAGAAAAAAAGTAACTGTGGATTCTGAGTGCAGACTGGACCATACTGTTTCTACTTTTTTTTCTTTTTTGAGGTTTTTTCCTTGTGTTCTGGTTTTTCTTTCACAACATGACTAATGCAGAAATATGTATAATGTTATTGTACATATATAACCTATATCAGATTGCTTTCTGTCTTGGTGAGGGGAGAGGGAAGGAAGAGAGGGAGCTAAACATCTTATGAAAACAAATGTTGAAAACTATCTCTACATGTAACTGGAAAATAATATAATTCTTTTATGATAAAAAAGACTGGTCATGAGACAATCCTCCATTTCTTCAGCTGAGGGTGTTGCTTGGCCCAAAACTTAGCCAGTCCCCCAGGCATGCCCACTAGCATAAGGTCACCAAGGGCCTTGCAGTGCTGTCCTCACTGAATTATAGCTAAAGACAAAGGGGAAGCTGAAGGCTCAGACTGCCCCAAAGAAGTCATCATTGCTAGTGATTCTGGATTTGCTAAATTAAATGAAACAAAGTGTGATATGAATGGCGTTTCATTGCACCCCAATCTGTCATGGAGGGCCATTCCTCACTGTGGAGTGACTTCCCTTCAAATCACCAACCATCTCTAAAACCCTGGAAGCACAAGGCTAGAAGCACCAAGGTCTAAGACCAGAGTCATCAAACCTATTAGAAGTGTGGTCCCTTAAACAAGTGCTGGGTGTCTGGAACGATTCTTTGTAAAGCAAGTTTGGGAGGATCTGAACAAATGGTAGCCATGCCATGTCAGCACTACATTGTCTGTGTGCTGACCTGGGACATCAAGTCTACAGCTTCTGAATTCAACCCTCTATTGTATATCTCTAAAGTTCCTTTGGAAAGACATAAGCATGCTTGACTGCAAGACAATTTTTATGATTTGTCCTTGTAGTGGTTGTAGTGGTTCTTCCTTCCCTTTTTTGGATAGAGTGGAAAACAAATTTCTTTTTTAAATTAATTTTTTAAAAATTACATGCATAACATTGTTTTTGTAAATTTTGAAAATCAAATTATCTCTCCTCGCCAGCCCTTACCAAACCCTTTGAGAAGACAAACAATATTATGCAAATTTTACAAGAAATCCTACAAACCATATTTCCATATTAGCCCTGGTGCAAAAAAAGCAAGAAAAATAAAGTGAAATAAATCTTCAATATGCACAAAGAGCTCATCAGTTCTCTCTCTCTCTGAAAGTGATATAGGTTTTCATTGTAAATCATTCAGAATTATCGTGGACCATTGGATTCATCAAAGTAGCTAAGTCTTTCACAGTTGATCATCACTACAATATTGTTGTTACTATGTAGAGTATTCTCCTTCTTTGGCTTACTTCACTTTGCATCAATTCATATAAATCCCAGGGTTTTTTTTTTTTCTGAAATCATTCCCTTTATCAGTTTCTGTTGTTCTTGTTGACAGTTGGTTATTTCAGTTGTGTCTGTCTCTTTATGACTCCATTTGGGGTTTTCTTGTCAAATATACTGGAGTGGTTTGACATTTCCTTCTCCAGTTCATTTTATAGATGAGGAAACTGAGGCAAACAGGGTTAAGTGACTTTCCTAGGTTGACATAATGACTGAGGATGGATTTGAACTTAGGTCTTTCTGACTTCAGGCCTACTGGTCTTTCCACTGTGCAATCTCACTGCCCTTTAATACCTTATAGCACAATAGTTTCACAAGCATATGCCGCACCTTATTCAACCATTCTCCAACTATGGACATCCCTTTCATTTCTAATTCTTTGCCTCTGCAAATAGAGTTGCTATAAATGTTTTTGTTCATATGGATCCTTTTTTCTTTTTTTGATCTCCTTGGGGTACAGAGCTAGTAGCTGGGTCAAAGGGCATGCATATTTTTAGGAGGGCAATTTCCTAAATATTAAGCCTAATGATAAGACTGAGGTTATCCTGTGACATACACTGCTTGTGCACAGCATTTCTGATTGTAGTAATTAATCCTTGTTGAAAATGAAAGATTGACTTACATCACATATCTACAATGTCAAATGACATGGAGAGCATTTGGTATAAAGATTATCCAACACTGTTTTTATCTCCTGGAGTTCCAAAATCTCTTGTACTGGACCAAAAGAGGAAACCATTGTCCTTGCAGGTTGGCAGTGGTATTGCGGTGCTGAATGCTTTCCTGGATATTGGAGGGAAGCAAAACACTTTGGAAAAGTGTTCAGAGTCATTCAGCATCCTAGAATAGGTGGCATCTCAACTTTTTAGTATCTGGCAATGTATTAGGTGGGAGCAACTAAGTGGTGCTGGGGATAGAGTGCCAGGTCTTGAGTCAAGAAGACTCATCTTCATTAGTTCAGATCTGGCCTCAGACAATCACTAATTCTATTACCCTGGGAAAGTCACTTAACCCTATTTGCCTCAGTTTCCTCATCTGTAAAGGATGCTGGAGAAGGAAATGGCAAACTTTCCAGTATCTTTGCCAAGAAAACCTCAAATGGAGTCATGAAGAGTCAGACATGCCTGAAATGACTAAAACAACAGCAGCAGCAGCAACAGCAACAACAAAAAAGCAAAAACAAATTTATTAGAAGGAAAAAGAGGGGCACCTAGGTGGCACAGGGGATAAAGCACTGGCCCTGGATTCAGGAGGACCTGAGTTCAAATCCAGCCTCAAACACTTGACACTTACAAGCTTGTGACACTGGGCAAGTCACTTAACCCTCATTGCCCTGGGAAGAAGAAGAAGGAGGAGGAGGAGGAGGAGAAGGAGAAGGAGAAGGAAAAAGAGAATGAGGAGGGAAAGAAAAGGTTGTTAAAAAAGGAGGATGACAAGTAGCTGGCAGGAGGAATTCAAGGAAAGAGAGGGGAAAGAAAAAGAGGAAGGACCATAAGAGAATGATGGAGGAGGAAAGAAAGAGCAGAGAAATAAAGAAGAGACAGAAGACAGGAAATAAGAAGAGGAAGAAGAGAAGGAGGAAAGGAGAATGAGAAAGGAAAAGAAAGAGTATAAGAAAGAAAGAAGAACATGAGGGAGAGGATGAAGTGAAAGAAAGAAAATAGAGGAGGAAGAGAAGATGGGGAGAAAGGGAAAGAAGACAAAGAAAGGAAAATGGAAAGAAAGAAAAGAAAGGGAAGGCAAACTTTCATAGCCAAAGCATGGTGGGATGTAAGAACTGGTGGATTTGGAGTTAGAAGACTGCTTTCTGAATCCCAGGTATGTTCCTTATTCCCTGTGTGGTCTTGGAAAAGTCCTTTCCCTCTTGGGTCTTCAATTTCCATAGATGTAAAATAAAGACTTTGAATTAAATGATCATAGAATAATGGACTTTGGCATGTAAGACACTGGAGAGGTCATGTAGTGTAACTTTTTTATTTTACACATAAGGAAACTGATGTCCAGAGAAGTCAAATTAAATAGCTAGAATGAGAAATACTCTTGCCTTTCTGCCTCTGATCTCAAAGGACCCTTCTAAGCCCAACTCCTCTGAGGATCCTGTGCACTGACCACTTTCCTTGGCCTGATTTTCTTTTGCATGTGCACCACTTCATACCTGGGTGCTGGTTGTTTTCACGGAGGGGGGGTGTTGGGGGAGGAGCAACCTCGAGTTGTTTGTTCAAGTATCTCAGTCAATGAAATAGAAAAGGAATCATGTCCTTTATAGATTCTTTCTGAAAACAGGGTGAAATGCCCCACACAAAAATTGTTTAAGGAAGAGATCCCCCCACCTTCCGGTGATGCCATCTTGCCTTTTTCCTTTGTTTCATATTATTACAAAATAAAATTATAGAAGCTCTGGAGCAGTTTCAGGTTAATTTGTTGGTATATTTGCCAGCTTATTCCAGTGCATTATTAAAACATTTAGTACTGGATGTCATTAGTATTCCAAAATGTAATTAGCATATTTAATCAAAAACAATTAGGAGCAAATGCTGCTTCCCTTTTTAAGTAATAAAATATTTACTACAGAAGGAAAAAAAAAACACAAATGGAAACCAAAAACTACTTTGAGGTGTTGATTTCTGAGACAAGCCAAGGGAAAGCAAAGCTTCCAGCTTGGGTCCCTGCTGGTGGGCTGCTTGCTTTGGGTTTCCTCTGGGAATGTTGATGATTATATGTCAAGTCCGAAGAAATAAAATGTCATTGCAGCTCCTAGATGCCACAATAAAAGGATGTTCCAACTAAGCCAAGTTAGATGAATCCCATCTTGGAATGAGATGTGTCAGCTGGAAATTGTCTTCAGGAAAAGGAGGCTAAAGATGGACCTGTTGAATGAGGCCTTGAGATTCTAGAAAGAGGAAATAGAAACTGATACCTATCAAGGGCTTGCTTTTCATCCATGGTCAGATCTGAGCAGACCATCAATCCCATAGGCTCCTAACTATTACAGGTTCTCTTAGCCCTGTTTTCCAGGTTAGAAAACCAAAGTTCAGAGAACATAAGTGGTTTTCCAATAGTCAGGAAGTTGGATTTGAATCCAGGCATTTTTCACTCCCAGGTCTAGTTCTCTATTAACCATCCCATATAGCTTAAAGGTAAATTAATTTGTTTTTTAAATCTAGAATCAGGTATTCTTAGCTCATATGACCAACATGCATGGTTACTTAAGCCATTGCCCTTCTATTATAGCCCCTTTTCATGTTTTCCCAATCTTGCATACACTTGGCCTCCCCCACCCTTTTGCATACCTGCTTTGTATTTTTATCTACTAAGAAGGTCAATTAGTAGTAGTAGTAGTAGTAGTAGTAGTAGTAGTAGTAGTAGTAGTAGTAGTAGTAGTAGTAGTTAACATTTATATAGTGTTTACTATGGGCTAGAACCTGTGCTAAGCACTTTTTGATTATTATCTCATTTGACCTTCACAACCTTAGAGATTAGATGCTATTATTGTCCCCATCTTATAGATGGAAAACCTAAGGCAAGCAGAAATTAAGTGACTTGTTCAATATCACACAGTTAGTAAATGTCTGAGGTTGGATTTGAATTTGGGTCTCCCTAACTCTAAGTGCTCTATCCACTGAACTATCTTGCTGCCTATGCTGGTCCTAAAATTTTCATTTATTATTATTTTGTTGGTTTCTGACACTGTCCAATTCATAGGATCATTTGACATTCCGATCCTAAATCTCAGTGTTTCCCAACTTTATCAGTGGATGACAGAGTCAGGTCTCACAAAGCTCTGGATGGGATGGGACACTGAGCTTAGTATAAGATAAAGTGCGATAGGGAGAAAGAGAAGGTCTTACATTTGGGTTGAATGAATCAGCTTCATAGGTTAACAGATAAGAGAGGCATAAATAGGGAGTGGTTTCTCTGAGTCTAAGACCTGGGAGGACTTCATGGACTTCACTGTGAGGCCAGAGTGTCATGGAGCAGCCAAAGTGGCACCTGGAATCTTGAACACATCTTCTAGAAATAAGAAGAGATCCTCAGTTTTCTTCGCCTCCCTATAGCCTTGACACCACTGCCATTAACCATCTTCTCCTTGACATTCTGAAGAGAAATCCAGAGGAGAAGAATCAGAATGAGGAAGAGCCTTGAGTCCATGACATCTGGAGAGTGTTTGAAGGAGCCAGGTCTGTTTAATCTGGGGAAGAGGAGGCTCAGGGGACAGACTTGCTGTGGTTAAGCTTTAAGAGCTAGTCATGTAAAAGTGATCCCCAAGAGCAAAAGCAGAAAGATGGGGAGAAGTTGTAGCAGCCAATAGGGTCAATATCAGGAAATACTCTCCAAGCTAAGACTTTCCCAAGTGGTGCAGGCTGCCCCAAGAGGTGAGCACTTCTCCCTCCTTGGGAGTCTTGAAGCACAGTCTGGATGGTGCTAGGGTGTGTCTTAAGGGTTCTTAATCTTCAGAATGGGCTGTGCTCAATAGCATGATCTCTGGGGTGCCAGCCAGCTCTGAAGTGCTAGTGTTTGACAGTTCTGTAACACAAACACACACAGACACACATATGCACACACACCATACACAAGCACACACATACACACAATAAAAAACAGATGAGCACACACACAGAGACATGCACACATTCCCAAGGACACACACACACATACTTCATTCCAGCTTGACACAACTTGTTTGTGGCAGAGCCATCAGCATCTTAAGGTTACAGCCAAGCATGCAAGAAACCAGAGGGGGAATTTATTTGTGGATGCATCCGTGTGAACAGGTTGTAAGAAATGGAAATCCTGAGAAGGTTCTCGGTCTGTCCTTTTGCTGTTATTGTCTTCCTTCTCTCTTATTGTCCACATAACTAGAATATCCCAACAATTTTCTGACCCCTCTTAAATGTGCTCCTTGTTCCAAAGGGTGTCCAGTGGCCACATGATGATTTTCTTTCATCAATTCGAAAATAGAATCAGGGTCTCTTAAATCTTTCCTTCTTCATACTTTGACTTTCTCCCATCCAGCCTGTGTTTTTTGGGAAAGACACATATTATGAGGAAAGCTTTCACCATCTCAGCCTTTTAAATGCCATTTTGATTGAATGTCCTTACTGAAATAATGAATGGAAAAGATTTGTTTCTGTCCTGAGCCCCCTTCATATATTTCTCTAGACTAACATCCCCTTTTTTCCTTTCATTGGCCCACTTCAAACCCCTAGGTCTTTCTTCTTCAATGATCTACTGCTGCTTCTATGTTCTATACTCTTTTGATCTTGCATCTGTCCTTTCCAATATTAAAGGTAGGAAGTAATGGCTTAGTTGAAACGGGCCTTTTCAGAGACAAGAAAACCACAAATTCAAGTCTAGTCTATTCCATGCAATGCATTTCAATTAAACTAAACTCAGTTCATTTCAGGAGGCTTGCAGTACATATAAGGATTTCCTAATACAAAAGTAAAAATGAACTAGACCCTGGCCTGAGGGAGCTTACCTCTTATTGGGATGTAATACAGGATAAGACATGTACAGTGAGAAATACGATAGAAGGGAGGGAGGGACAAAGGCAAACAGGGCGCCAGGTAGAGCCCTAGGAACATTGCGGGAACACCTAAAATGGGGAAGGAGCAGCGATGGGAGGAAACTTCATGGAGAAAGGCTCCCCTCTGAGCTGGGGGTCATTCTTTGGGAAAAGGTCAGCAATGTGAAATGTGAAGATCAGGAGTGAGATCTATTCGGGTCTGGTGGCTGGCTCTAGTCTTCCTGTTTCCTACTGACCTGGCCATTGCAAAGGCATCTCAAAATTCTCATGTGAAAATAAGATTCCCATTTTCTCCCAACTCCATCTTTCCTCTAACCATCCCCCAATTCCTTGTTCCATTTTAGGGCATCACCATTCTTCAGGGCATTAAGGTTCACAATGTTGGAGTCAAGCTTAACATTATCCTCTCCCACACTCGGTTCTCTTACATCAAATCATTGGTTGTCATTTTTATTCTCTATCATAACGTCTCTCATGTATTTCCCCCTTTCTCTACTCACTTAGCTTTTATTCAAGTTCAGACCCATATAACCTCTTGTTGGCCCTATTTCAATAACCTTCCCGTGGGTCTCCTTGGCTCCAGCCCTTCTCCTGCTCCATTTTTTCCTCCGTCTAGCTGCCAAATTGCTATTTCCAAAACAGAGATCTGATCATGTCACATCATATCAACAATCCCTGATTTCTACTTTGCTGTTGCTTTCTTGGCAGAGATACTGGAGGGCTTTGCCATTTCCTCCTCCAGCTCATTTTATACATGAGGAAACAGGCAAGCAGGGTGAAATGACTTGCCCAGGGTCACACAGCTATTATGTGTCTAAGGTCATATTTGAACTCTGAGAGATGCTTCTTCCTGGCTCTAAGCCCCAAGCATCGCACCACCTACCTACCCAGCTAAATGAACGTGGATTTAAAGCCCTCAACAATGTGACTCCCACCGTCCTTTTCGAGTCATCCTTTGTATTCTGCACCTTCCAGGTAAACTGGATTGTTGACTGTTCAGCCTATGTAATATCCCATGGTTCTCCTCCAAACCATAAGCACATGGTGAGAATGTGCTCCTTCCACAACTCAGCTTTGTGGAATCCCTAAAGTCCTTCAGAGTTCAGCTCAGATACAACATCCGCCAGGAGCTCTTTCCTTGCCCTCCCAGTTTTCATTGGTACTCCCTCTTGAAATGATTTTATTTTACTTTGTCAATTGAGTGTAAGCCCTTTGTGGGCAGGAGATGGTTTTGTTTTCTCTTCATATTCTTAACATTTAGCACAAGGAAAGTGCTTTTGAATGGACTGATATTTGTATGTGCCGTGCCTCCTGAGTAGACTGGAAACTGGGTGTGAGACCTATTTGTTTCTGTCTTTGCCTCCTAGTCCCTAGCACAACGCCTGGCACACATTAGGCACACAACAAATGGCTCATGATATAAATTGAATTGAGTTTCTCATCTTATATTCACACATGAGCTAATTGTGAATTGATGGGCAAATCCCCCTTCCCTCCATCATAGTTCAGATCTAAATTGGGATGGGGTATGCCAAAGAACTTCAGGGAAAATTCTTTATAAAATTTGAAGGATAGATGGTGAGAAAGGCAATGTGTTAGAATGGAGAGAATTCTGCACCACTGATGACAGCAGAGGCTCGGTTTGAATCCTTGCTGTAGTATTATCAGCTCTATGATTAAAGACAAGTATGGTTGCCTCTCTTATTCTCAGTTTACAAGTGAAAAGCACTTCAGAAATACTATATAAGGGTCAGACATGCATATAACAGTATCTATACACGTTGTACCTGGTATCCTCAGAAGTTAATACAGTGCATGGCATATAGCAAATGCTAAGTAAATGCTTCTTGACTGACTGACTGACTGGTTGACTTCATCCTGGTAAAGTTAGAAGAGTCTGAGTTCAATTCCAGCACTGAGACCAACTGTGGGACCTGGGACAAGTCAGTCCTTTCTAAAACTCATTTTCATCAACTATCAAAGGTGGACAAGAACAATTACACTGCATGATTTACTGGGCTGTTGTGGCAAGAACTTTATGCCTTAAATGAAGCACTACAGAGAGGAGCCTGCATTTCTTATTGGGGCTCCCTCTCCTGAAAGCATGCTCCCCATTCCTGCTGTGGGTACCATTAAAGGCAGAAGGAATGAGCTGCAGTTTTCCGGTTTTCACATCTGAGATGGGGGTGGGGGGTAGGGGACTGGGGAGAAACTTCTGAAATGAAGAAAACATTTGTTCAATTCTCCAAGGGCAGAAGAAGCCAAATCCAACCAGCATATAATATATGGATGCGTGCCTCTTGGGGCAAAGTCACACCTAAGCCCATATGTTTCCACAAATTAAGAGGTAAATACTTTGCTGTTTAGGCCCATCAGAACACCTTTGGAAACAAGATGTCGGGCCGCAATTGCTCATTTCAAGGGAAAGAAGGGAAAGCCTGCATATTTTTTTCCTTCCCCTTGAAGAGAAATGCTTGGGCCTGATTCCCAGGGAACAGGGTTTGGTGCTTCCTATTAACCCTTGAAGGTCCTGGGGCCAGTGAACCTAGCCTGCTTACATGGTACCTACAGGAGGCAGGGCAGCAGGAATGCTTTGGGGCCAAGTCATGCATCCAACGAGACAGACAAAGGCTCCTCACCATATGCTGGAAGCAGGTCCAGAATCTTGGCATTACAACTGTCCTTTCCAACAAAAGACAAATGAGACCAGCCCCCACACAGTTAAATTTCATTTGCTAACTTTTCATTTGAGTCAGTCGTGAATATATCTAACATACAGAGGCCATCAAAATCTCACCACCAGAGACGCAAAAGTCTACTTACACAGGGTTCCTGGGATTGTTCATGTTCTTATGGAAAATATCTCAGAAATCCCTGAGCTGAGAATTTTGATCTCGTTTGCCGATGTGAGCGAGGCGGAGAGGAGGCTGAAGAGGGAAGAGAACACTTTTCTCGCATAATTTCCTTTGTCAGGAGAATCTTGCCACTGACATTGGAAGAGTGATTTAATTGACTTTAATCATACACCTGAGAGTGGGAATTGAGCCCTCCGTCCGGAAAAATCATGCTGGCTTTTCACGAGGGGAGCTAATTCACAGCTAATAGTTTTTTTTTTCTTTAAGTTGTGTTGTGAAGTTTAGAAAACTGAGATCAGAGGCAGACTCAGAGCACAGGACAAGGCTCGGACAGCCTGGGCCAGGAAGAGCATGCTGCTGCCCAGCAGCCCTTCCCCCTAGGGGTGTCTGAGCTGTGCCCACACTCAGATGCTGGGCATGGACAAGAGCCTCAGCCTATCGTTGGGCAATGGAGGGAAATATTTGAAAACCATTTCCAGGGTGGGATCCTAGGTCTCAGCACCAGGCTGGGAGACAATCGTGGGCCCCCTGGCCCACTCTCTGGGAGTCTGGAGCAGCAGGGCTTCTCTGCCCCTCCCTTCTCTTCACTCTGATTTCATTGTCAGTAGATGGATTAAGTTCTTCCCATACACTAAGCACTGATCTAAGGTCAGGGAATACAGAGTTAAAACATAGTTCTTGCTCTCAGGCAACTTACATTCTAACAAGGGAGAGAATGGGTCAATGTAGAGCACCATACACAATGCAAACAGTGAGGATGACCATAATCTGAAGGAGAAAGGCATTAGCAGCGCCTTCAGGGACTGGAAAAGGCTTCCTTCAGAAGGGAGAATTTGAGCCGAGTCATGAAGGAATCTGGGAAAGGAGATGGGGGTGAGGAGGACCAGCACTTCACACTTGGGGCACAGCCAGTGCAAAAACATGGAGAAAGAAGAGGGCCCATCTAGTATGGGGAGCAGGGATAGGCCCAAGTGGCTGGACAGGAGGAAAGAAGACTGTCAGGATAGGCGGAGACTTCCAAGGCCTAACCAACCACGCCATACTGGACCGTGGAGGTGATAGGGAGCTGACTGAGGGCAGGCGTGATGTGGCTTCAACGAGGCTTTAGGACAATCCCCTTGGCCTTGGTGTAGAAGACCTGTCAGGGTGGAAAGTGGTGAGGCAGGAAAACCAATTAGAAGCAATTGCAACAGTCCAGTTGAGGAGTGACCGAGGCCTGGACAAGGTGGGGGTGATGTGAGTGGAGACAGGAAGTTAGACACAGCCAACTTGGCAATGGGATTGGGTACATGGGGCAAGTTGGGGTGAGGAGAGAAGGAAGCTATGAGGAAGAGAGAGCAGGTCTATATGAGGTTCGTGGTACTTTCACTAGTAAGAGGGGAATTAAGAAGAGGAAAGTTTGGGGGAAAAGACAATGAATTTGGTTTTGGAGTTGTGAAGCCCTGTCAGAGGAAGTTGGTGTTGTGGCCCTGTCACTCAAGA
Source organism: Dromiciops gliroides (assembly GCF_019393635.1). Taxonomy (NCBI): domain Eukaryota; kingdom Metazoa; phylum Chordata; class Mammalia; order Microbiotheria; family Microbiotheriidae; genus Dromiciops; species Dromiciops gliroides. The sequence continues at coordinate 6,999,736 of NC_057862.1, read as the reverse complement.
GACACTACGGTGAGACATGGAGCTGATGGGATCCCCGAGAGAGATACTCATATTTGGAGAGAAGAGAGGCTGGCCAAGGACAGAGCATCAGAATTGTTGACCTGGAAATAGAAGGGAACTCAGAGGTTGTCTGTCTAACCCCCCTCATTTGACAGATGGGGAAACTAAGGCCCAGAGAACTTGTGACTTGCCCAAGACCACACAGGTAGTAAGTGTCTGGCAGGTTTTGAACTCGTGTCTCTGAATTTAGAGGTTCCATTGTTTCCAGTGGCTTCTTGATTTCATGAACCCTTCCCCCACTCCTCCATTCCTGTCACACTGTCAGGCCGACAGTTCCCATAGAAGTCACACAGGCTTCTGCCTCCATGCCTTGTCATAGCTGGTCACCAGGGCTGCAGGGCCTTCCCTTCTCACTTCATCCCCACCGAATTCCTGGCTTCCTGCAAAGCCCTGGGCAGAGCTGCCACCTGTTCCATGAGCTTTTCCGACCCCTCCCCCTGCTCCCCATCAGCATTCTGTCTCATACTTCCATACTCCGGCTCCTGTCTCCCTCCTCCCAGTAAGCTTCTCCAGGTCAGGCTTTGTGTGTTGTCTTTGATCCCAGTGCCTCGATGGGGGCTTGGCCTGAAGCAGGTACTTAAGCAAGACTGGGATTTAATCACATTGACCACACGGGTGACTCTGGGGTCCAAGGAGGCCGATGGAGAAGACTGAGACTGAGCAAGGGAGAGGAGGCATCTACACAGATGTACCAGCTGCCCTCTGGCGGGCCTGACCATTTCTCCTCCTCCCTCCCATATTTGAGTTAAGTTTTATTTGGATGCGGGCTTTCCTCCTAAATGGATAAACATGGAAAGTCAATGAGGTCTGCTTTCATCCTCTTTAATTCAATCCACGATAAGGAAACGCTGCTGCATAAGAAAGTCTCACTGTGGAAACTGGTTTCCCCACATAAGGGAAGTCAGATTAGTCTTGTGTGGCAAGGAGCCAGACCCTTTCACATTTGCTTCCTGGTACAGGCCTGGTGACCTTTGAGTCCTCTTATTAGCTACGACGCAGATGGGATGCTGGTCAGCCGGGATGCTCTTCTTGCCCTCTCCAACCACGAAGGGTGAGAGGTCCCATCAGCCCAGGTGCACAGGCACAGCCCCAGGGGCCCAAAGTTGCACATTTCTGGGCTCTCTACTGGGGCACCAACCTCCTGGGCGGGCTGCAAGTCTAGCAGGAAAGCCCAAGGAAGGTCAGTTCTGAACACGTCATCAACCATCCCCCCTCCACATCCCCACATGCAACACACAAGCATATACATACATGTGTAAGACAATGTACGCACATGCACACTTCCACACACACACATGCAAACACGTGCACACAATCAACACCAACCAAGCCATAGCATTGAGGGGCAGCCTTGGGCAGGAGAAAGGGCATTTCACTCCCTGGCAGGGTGAAATCAGATGATGTGAGTTGGAATACCAGTTCTCTGGTTCACTCTGGGTTTTGTTGGGCGAGCCCCTTCACATTTCTGGGACTTGGTTTTCCATCTGTAGATTGAGGGAGTTGGATGATAGGTTCTCATGTTCACTTTGAGCTCTAAATCCATGATTCTATGACTGAAGAGATTTGGAATTCAGGGATCTGGGTTCAAATTCTGTCTCTGCCATTAACCAGGAGTGGCACCTTGGCAACATTTCCTCCTTTCCTGAGCCTCCATTTCTTTCTCTAGAATATCAGAGTTCTGGATGAGATCACCTCCAAGGTCCTCGCTGTAAATCTGTGAGCCTGGACGTGTCTTTGCTCCATTTGCCAGCCTAATGATGAAATTGATGAGTGGCTTGTGATAATTAAGTGCTAGGGAAGGTAAACTTCTGGTGCGCTCTTCAGACACAGGAAAACTTTACAGACACAGGAAAACTTTACTGGATTCATTCAAAAGTAAAGCATCATTTTAATCTGGCACAGTAGGCAGAGTACAATGCACCTTTTGATTTTTTGCACACTGCTATCAGTGGGAATGTCAGATGAATTCTACACTTGTGGACAAGTATATATTTCAATTTCAATCATTTTCAACATATCTTTCAGTTGAATAGTTCATGATATATCATGAGTGTTCCCTTTGCCAAATGCTTATGGTAGATTTCGATCAGAGTTATCATGCCTATAATGCTTTGAGCTTTGCATAATACTTTACTCACATCATTTGAATTTCATGATAACCCAGTGATGTGAGCACTAAGAAATGTAACTACACAATTTGCTCTATGTGAACTAGGTGTTCCTGCCTGACTTCAAGTCCACAGGATTAGCCACCATGTTGGAAGAGAAACTAACATGAAATCCCAATAAAATGATGTATGAATAGGAGTATGACCATGTACAGAAGAACACTGAGCATTCTTATTTTCATACTCTGGGCATATTGGCATGCCAATATAACCCAGAACCCTGCAGGTAAAAGACAGTGGTTAAATGTGTCTTGAATAAAATTCGAAAAAGATGAGGGATTCGAGAGGTAGACCCTACTGGTGGTTTTGCCATTGACTTAGCAGGAGAATTTGGGTAAGTCACATACATTTGTGGTGCTCTAGCTTCTTCATCTATAAAATGAATGGATTAGTAGTGAACCTTCCAACATAACAAGAACATTTTGCTGGTATTTATACTTCCTAGAATTCCTTTTCTCATTAGAATGAACACTGCTTCCAATAGTGCCTAGGGCCACCCATCCCTGATTTCTCATCCTGTGTGCTTCTTGTCCACAACCTTCCAGAAATCCTCCATGAAGAACCTGCCCAACAATGACGATCTTTCCCTGGACTTTCACTGCTTCACAGATCTCAGCATAAGGCTCAGGCTGGCACTATGCTGTTATTCACAATTCTCACTTCTTGAGTGCTCCAGCTCAATTTCTGGTCCCCTGGCCAAACACATTTTGGGTGAGAACTTTACTTCCACTTCTCACATTCAGTTCCCCATTAACCATAGGTTCCAACCTTCTTACACCTACCTGCCTTTCCTTTTGTCCTTCCATGACTTTTCTCACCTGTAGGTGTGATTTTCCTAAGATCCTATATGTTTAAATATAGACAGATTTGAAGCGAATGCATTGTTGCATTCTTCATATACATCGGTCATTCCATTTCCTTTACACACTTCAATTTATTAAGTCATTTCACAACTAATGTACATATACTTGGTTCCAGTTCTTTGATACTACAAAACAAAACAAAGGAATATTTTAATCCATAAGCAAAGAAAATAGCAACATAAAAAAACTGCCGGAAAACCTCATCTTCATTTTAAGAGATATGGAATCAACCCCCAGCTTTTCTGCTTTCTTGTGGTGTGATTCCGAGCAAGTCACTTTTTACCTACCTGGACCTTGGTTCTTCCTCATCTGTCAAAGGAGGAGGGTGGATTCCATGAGCTCTGGAGTCCACATCAGTTCTAGAGCTAATCCTTCACATATTTTTAATGACAAGACAGTCTGCTGTCCAAAGATGGAGGTAATTATTTTGTGTTGCCAATTCTTTCATAGTACAAGCTCAGAGCCCCAGTAGACACTAATGCACTGGGGTCCAATTTGGAAATGCTGGAAAGCATCACTCTTCAGCTTTGCCCAGGGTGGATCCCCATCTCATCTTGCACTTGGCATTGGGCACTGGCAATGCTTCATAGGACATGATCTCAAGCCTGTGACATGTTGACTTATTGAATCTAGCCAATTCATTCATAGATTAGGTCACCCATTCTTCTTACCTTCAACATTTCTAAATGTTTTATTAATTTTTAATATAGCTGTCACTACTGCATATAGCCCTGCCCGAAGGGCTAGTCATGTTACAAAGAATGAAAAAAGAAAGTATATCAACATGAATAATGAACACATTGACTGTATCTGACGCTGTGCAGCATCCACCCCACCCCCCACAATTCCCTTCCCATCTCTGCAAAGAAGGGAAGGAGATGAATTGCTTCATCCCTTCTTCAAGTATAGTCATGGTTATTATAATTGCACCACATTCAGATGTTTTTAGTTCGTTCTGTTTACATTTTTAGTCATTACGTATATATATATATATATATATATATATATATATATATATATATATATATATATATATATATAGGTTCTTGCTTTCCTCTATTCATATATTTTTCTTTCTTTGAATTCTTCATATTCATTATTTCTAAATACAAAGTATTAACCTATTGCATTCATGTGCCACAATCTTTTTAACCATTCTCCAACCATTAGGCATCTACTTTGTTTTCGATTCTTGATACCACAAATAGTTATGTATATTTAGGTAAGGGGGCAGCTGAGTGGTGCAATGGTTAAAGTGCTGGGCTTGGAATCAGAAAGACGAATCTTCATGTATTCAAATCTAGCCTCAGACACTTACTAGCTGTGTGACCCTGGCAAGTCACTTAACCCTGTTTGCCTCCATTTTCTCATCTATAAAATGAGCTGGAGCAGGAAAAGGCAAACCATTCCAGCATGTCTGCTAAGAAAACCCCAAATACAGTCATGGAGAGTCAGACATAACTGAAAATGACTGACCACAAAAAAATATTTAGGTCAATGAAGGACCTTTTTTCTTGGCCAACCTTGGGATACATGTCTAGCAAGTGGATTTTTCAATAAAAGGACATGAGTCTTTTAGTAACCTTTTTTCATATTTTTGATCTTTTCTTTCTGTCTCTGTCACATACACCCTGGAAGCACCCTGCGCTCTCATAGGTGGACCTGCCTCTTATCTTGCTCAGAATCATGCCCTCACGTAATTTCCAGGTTATCATTACTAAATGATGTTGCACACACAAGCTCCATCCCCTTTCCTGCTGTCCTTCACCCATTATCTTCCACCTGTTAGATTGTTGCCTTCCTGAGGACAAAGATTTCCTTGCTCATCTGTCTTTGTATCATTCCTGCTTGGCATAGGTTCTAGCACATTGTGAAAGCTTAATATGTATTCTACCTGTCATTTCTCTAATCTAACTATGTATCATTTTAAATTCCAAATTACTTTCCATAATCATCAGAGTATAAGAGCGAGTGTGTGGCTGGGTGAGCTGTTTGATTTGCCTTTCTCTCATTAGTCAATTAGAGGCACCATTTAGATGTGAGAGAGTAGTTTGCACTTCCTCTGATAGCTGGTCATTGGAATTATTGATTCGCGCCATCGTGCCCTTGGAGGAATGACTCTTGATCTGGAATAAATGTGGCAGAGCCCTATGCATTTTGGGTAGAAAGATTCTGATTTTAAATTGTTGAACTTGTTTTCTTTATCATTGTTTGCTTGTATCCCTTGTTTGATTACAAATGTTCCCCTTCTCAGCTGTGAGAAGGCTCTTCTGCATCTTCAAACCTATGGCTTTCTTAAAGACTCAGCTTTAGCAGCAAGTGTATAGGAAGACTATTCCCCTGGATCCCAGTTCCAACCACCTCAAATTAACTAATGTGTCTGTATATATATAAACATATATGCATATATGCATACACAAACGCATATATACATGCACAAATACGTGCACACCTATATGTTGTGCACATGCATGTATGTAAACCTGACCAACTTTTTATATAGCACCTATCATGTGCCAAAGCACTGTGCTAAGCACTTTACACTTATGATCTCATCCCATCCTCACAACAGCCCCGGGGGTGGGGTGGGGGGAGTGCTATTATTATCCCCATTTTACAAGTAAAGAAACTAAGGCAAAGGGTTTAGTGACTTTCCTAGGTTCGGACAGCTAATGAGTATCTAAGATCAGATCTTGCTGACTTCAGACTTAGGTCCAAACACATCCATATACACATGTGTGTATATACATATGTGTATATATGTACACATCTAGTTTATGTGTTTGAGCATGTAGACATAGAAATATACATATGTGTGTGCTTATGTGTATGCCTGTGAATATTGTTGTTTAGTCATTTTCAGTCATGTCCAACTCTTCATGACCCCTTTTGGGGTTTTCTTGACAGAGATACTGGAGTGGTTTGCCATTTCCTTCTCCAGTTCATCTTACAGAAGAAGAAAGTGAGGCAAAAAGAGTCAAGTGACTTGCCTAGGGTCATGCAACTAGAAAGTGACTGTAGCTGGATTTGAACCCAGGGAGAATCTTCCTGACTCTGGACTCAGCACTCTGTGCGCTATGGTGCTCCCTAGCTGCCCTGTTTATTAATGGGGAAGACAACATACATGTGCACATCCAAATACATGAGAGTTATGAATATTTCATTTTGTGAAATACTATACTTGTACAATATATACAGGGGACCATTATGTATTTGTGTAAGTACATATGCATGCATGTGTGTGCATATCAGCCATGTAGTTATGTGTGTATGCCTGCATGTGTGCAGATATAGATGCATGTATATGCATGCCTATATGCATGCATGCATTGTTTCCCCAAATAGAAGCCCTCCTTGAGGGCTGGGACCATTTCATTTTTGTCTCTACTCACCAGACTCTGTGCCTGGAACATAGTTTATATTTTTTTAAGAATGTGTATTGTTTGGTTGATTCATAGCAGGTAAGTGTAAAGAACTCTTGCCCTGGAGTCAGTAGGATCTGAGTTCAAATCTCACCTCAGACATTTACTAGCTGTGTGATCCTGGGCAAGTTCACTTAACCCCAATTGCCTCAAATATCCAGGGCCCTCTCCAGTCATCCTGATCTATATCTTCCCACTGGACCCAGATGGCTCTGGAGGAGAGATTGAAGTTGGTGACCTTGTACAACCCTCCCTCGTTTAAGTCCAATTCACTGCAAGTCATGACATCCCCTCCTGATGTCACAGTCCTCTTAGAGAACCAAGGACAGACACCAACAGAAAGTAGGCTTCCTGAAGGGCAGGCACAGTCTTTGCTTTTGATTATTCCCAGAACGTAGCACAGTGCTTGACAGAGAGTGATTGTTTAATAAATGTATTTAGGTAGAAAAGTTTGGCCAATGGTCCAGGAGTGCTTAGCGTGCACTAGTGGGAAGAGATCTTGGAGACCTTGGTGAATCTGGATGGGGTTACTTTGGATTGGTTGGGGGGTGGCTCTTCCAATCCAGAGGGGCCATTGTCCTTTCCCCATCTCTCTTTGGATGCATACCTGTAGACATACCTACTCCTTGGGGACAGAGAGACCCTCCATCAATTCTCCTCCCCCTTTAAGGAACTCTTGCTCCATATGTCTTCTTGTCCAAGCCTTGGAAAGAGTGAGCATCCTCCCCCAGCTGTTGAGAGTTTGTACACTTCTTCTCCTTTTTGACTTAGCCTGGCTCTATGAAACAGGCTAAGGGGCTTAAATGGTGGGGAGGTTCCCAATGGAATTTTCACAGTGGCCAAAGTGAGTCCATGGAGTTTAGCTTGAGCCTTAAGAAAGCTCCAGCAACCATTGCACAGTCTTATAAGGTGACTTGAAAAGCATGGAGGCTGCCCCTCCTCTGTCTCTGCATCTCTGCCATCCCTTTGCTGGTAAATGGCAAACACTGACAACCCCAAATCAAACCTTACCAGGGTAAATCCCATGTTTGCTCTTTGGAAGAGATTCAATAAATTATCCAGAGCTGCAAATGTCACTGGATTGGAAACTGCAAGAGCCCTGCCTGGCCGGTAAGTCTTTAAGTAAAGACTTGCAGCTGGTGCAGTGGCAAGGTAATCCCTAATGAGCAGCTCCCTTGAATGGGGGAAGGGGGGAGACAGATTTCACAGAGCTACCACTGCATCAGCCTCATCCTATGAGCAGAGCAGGGTCTATATTGAGGTACTCCAGCCACCCTCTCTGCCTTCCCCACCATCTCCAACCTCTTCCAGAAGAACCCCGGCTGAAACATAGCCAGTCTAGGGACCAGCCAGGAGGCCTAGACTGTTATGAGCGTGTGGGTCTCCTGAGACCAGACTTAGAACATTACATTCACTTCATTGGTGATTTCAGTGAGCTGATCTGCCAACATGGGCCATGAGATGGAAAATACTACAAGGAGAATCAATGGCACCAGCTCAGTCTTTGTAAAACATAGCATAACAATGTAACAAGGCTATTCAGAACAAAAGGGACTCCATCTTCTTCATGTAATTACATGGACAAGTAACTGGGGGGGGGTGATGTTGTATGACAACATGTGTCTTCCATAAGTTAGGCCTCAGGACATCAGTCAGAAAGTGAGCTTGGGTTGATGAGCTTGCCCCCAACGCTCCCACAGGCTGGCACTGGTCTAGCTAGACCATTTGTCCACCATGGAATGATCATGGCTAGATCTGTCCTCTATGAAACAGGCAAGATTGGAACAAGCAGAAAAATGGGCATCTTAGTGGGCCCTGAATGCATGTAAGTAGAGGTGCCCTCCCTTTAGCCTCCCTTGGTTGAAGCAATGATTTTCTGAATAAGCTTGTGCTGGCGAACACAATGGTTGTAGGACATTGGCAAAACGTTTGGAAATTAACGTTTTCCTGTTGGAATTCAATTCATTTTTTTTCCTCTGGAGGCTGCCTTCCTGCTTAAAGAGCCTTGTTACAAAGGTTCCCATATCTTCCCTCTAAACTAATTTGCAAATAAACACAGAGCAATAGCTGATTGGCAAACAGTGAGCAGATTTGCAATTAATGAAATGGCCGGAGGAAAACAAACAGCGGAGGACTGCTTTCTGGCCACCGCATTAAAACCCAGCATCCAACTGTCCCGCATATTCTGAGAAAGCTTTTTCATAGAATCACCCCTTTCTTTCCCTTTCAGAAAGGTGGAGAAGAAGCCTGGGGTGCCTCAAGGTCACAGGTGTGGAGAGGCCAAAAGCGGGAAGGAACCTTCCAAGCCACCCAATCCAAGCTCTCATTTTACAAAAGTGTGACTGAAGTCCCGGCTGAGGATGGGGCTTGCTCTAGGTTATGCAGGGAATAAGAAGGGGTGAGGTTCTAAGCCAGGTCCTCTGACTCAAAGTCCAGAGCCTTTTCACTGACAATGAACTGAAACATTCCTCCCTGCCCCCAATGTGAACTAAAACTCTCCATTTCTGAATTATTTCTTTGTTCCCAAGGGAGGATTTAGAAAAGGTTTTTAAACGATTTGAGGCAATAGGGGAAATAACAGTCAGGAGGAAGAGGCATTGCTCCCTCCCCCTCTAGATAGACTAAGCTGATGTTCTGTAACCTAAAGAGTGCTGGGGTCTGTAACCTCTTACAGAAATGCTGAGGACGGACAAATGGGACCTTGGAATTGGACGAGGTTACCATAAGCAGCAGATGGGAGAGAGGAACAAACACTCTCCCTAACAGAGTAGAGAAGCAGAGCCAAGAAAAAGGAATAGAAAAGCATGCATTAGGTGTTGACTTTGTGCACTTTGTGTGTAGCACTGTGTTAATCACTGGGCTATAGGGAGAAAGCCCCTCCTATCAGACAACTCACATTCTTTTTGTTTTTGTTTTTGTTTTTTGCGTAGGGCAATGGGGGTTAAGTGACTTGCCCAGGGTCACACAGCTAGTAAGTGTCAAGTGTCTGAGGCCGAATTTGAACTCAGGTCCTCCTGATTCCAGGGCCGGTGCTTTAACCACTGTGCCATCTAGTTGCCCCACAACTCACATTCTAATGGGGGTAGATGGTAAATACCAGAAGTTTCTGTTTCAGGATGGATTGAAAAGCCCCTGGTAACTCAGGGCTCAGCAGCAGCTGAGCACATGACAATGCCCAGGGTTTTAGAGAACACTCGTGGCGGGGCCACTTGTCCTTTCCCTTACAGAAGACATTGTCATTGATGACCCGATCATTGAAGCTGTGTCCAACCTGCTGTCAGTGGTACGTAGGGGACCTTGGATGTGCATGGTGGGAAAGAGCGATCCCAGCAGGCTGGGCCATTAGGCGACTAGTACAGTAAGCTCCTAGGCCTGGTGATGGACTCTGGCTGAGCACGGAATGGACTGAGGCTAGTGTGGCTTAAAAGGAAGCTAAGCTTTGAAAATGAATGGACTTGATAACTAAGTCTTTATACTGCTATAAGTGGATGGACTGAGGTGACATCCTACCATCAAGAATTGGGGAGTCTGATGTGTGCAGAACATACATTTTGTGAAAAGGAATCCTATTTTGATCACCAGAAAAGAGAGATTGTAGCTCAACGGAACTGGGTTCTGAATAGCATTTCAATGATTCCCCAAGTCATGAGGCAGGGAAAGGAGATCAAGGTATCCTGAGAAAGAGGACAGGATGCGTGTAGTTTTCTGCTCCTATTAGAAGGCTGAAGTGTATGAAGAAAGAAGAAGGGAGGTGAGACTTTGAGTCAACAAGCCTTCAGTAAGAACATAAGCTGACCAAACTTCATTCCCCTCCCAGCTATGGCCCCATCCTGGGACTTCCCTAAGCAATGTATGACCTCCTCACCCCAGAATAGCCATCCATCCACAACTGCAGCTTTCTCCCTCTCCATCACGCCAACCCCTTCCCTTCTCCCACTGGTGAGAGCTTCCCGGTGGAGACATTTGGGCAGGGGGCAGGTCTGCCGCCATGCATGCCCATTCCCCTCCAGGCTGTCCTTCTGAGTGTCTGGGTATGAGCCCCCATCTGGAGCTGCCTCCCCCCATTAGGATGTAAGCCCCTGGAGAAGGGGCACTTTGTTTCTTCAGTTCCTTGTTGCTGGTCTTTGCCTCTCCAGTGCTCAGCACTGTGCAGCGCCTGGCGTCGGGTGAGAACTTAGTAAAATGCTTGTCTCCTGCCTGCACCTGCTGGGGGACAGCACTGCACAGAGTGAAATAGGTGGGGGCAGGTCAGACTGGCAATTCCTCTGTTTCTGGGGAATCCCGAGGAAACGTCCCTCTCCTGAGGCAGCTCAGAAATGAGGATGTCTCTCCTTGAGAGGTGACGCGACTCTACCAGGCGTGCGGCCAGAATGTGTCAGAAGCAGGACCAACCCTGGCTGTTCACACTTTGAGGACAGCTCTCTATGCACCGGGCCATTATATTATCTCTCTAACGAAAAAACAAAAAAAAAACAAGAGTAATATCATTAACTAACAACAGCCAACAGGAAATAAGAATTAGCAGCATAGACAAGAAGTGAGAGAGGAAAGGATGAAATATGCATTTATTAAGCACTTACTATAGGAAGGACACCATGAGAAGTAAGTGATTTACAAAGATGGTCTCCTTTGAGTATCACAACAAGCCTAGGAGTTAAATACTATCATTTCACTCATTTTACAGTTGAGGGGGACAGAGGTTTAATGACTTGTTCAGAGTTACACAGTTAGTTAGCATTTGAGGCTGGATTTGAACTTAGGTTCATCCTCACTCCAAGTCCTATGCTTGATCCACTATACCACTAAGCTGCCTCTAAAGAGGTAAAAATGAAGGTTAGAGTTACCAGGGAGTGTATCAGGGTACTTTTCCTTGTATGACTTAATGATGTGTGGTTGGGAGTTAGGCATCCCAAGGTACAAGGAATTATGTTATAGGGAAATAAGTTTTGACACCTGGATGGTTATAGGGGTTGAGGAAGTTGGAAGAGTTGGGTGGGATTTTGAGATGGTGAACATGAATGATGGGATCATGGTGGTGTCCTCAACAGAAATCAGGAAGTTAGGGTGGGCATGGAGGCAGCTCTCTGTCCACTGCCCCTGCTTCCTTCCCATCAGAAGGAATGGTCACCCTCAATGGGACCCAATTCATTTCTGAGCCTCCTGACACATGCCTTCCTGATCACCAAACTGCAGAGAGATGGACCGATGCTCATTTTGTACAATCTGTAACTTTTTTCTCCCCTCATTGTTAACTCAATCTGTGGCCATAGCATCCAGCTTGAATGGGTTGACACCTGCTGCCTGGCTCTCCCCTCTTGATGGACTCTATGGCCCCACTTAGAGAAGGGGTTAGTGGTTAAGAGGAGGTTAACAGGAGAGACCTCCCTGATGCATGGCTGACTGACCGCCGATGGAGGAGGGGAGAAGAAATTGTTTCTGCTGCAGCCTTTGCCTGGTTGATCTATAAGTAGGGGAACCCAAGTGACAGCAGCCTCTTCCTCCTTTTAATTCTGAGAAATGTCTTTCCATCCTCAAGTGTAGCAGCTCTGCACAAACATCTGTCCTCCAGCAAAGGGCGAGAATTGGAAGCAGAGTGGTTTGGGTGCTAGACTAGATCTAACTGGGGATGGGTGACTTGGGGCTAGGAAGCTGAGGGGGAGGATTTCCTGGGGCAAGTTTAATTCCTTTAGGATTGCTAAAGGTTTCAAAGAAACTATGCCGAGGGCCTTGAAATCCTCCCTAACAGTGAACCCTTCAAGATTTCAGGTCTTCCCATGGGGCGGTATAGCTGTACAGCCCTCCAAAACAAATGCTTGTTGGCTGACTATGTGTCATCTCCTACAATGCAAGGGTGAGCTCTTGGAGAACAAGGCCTGTCTCACTTTACAAACTGTGTATCACCGGCTTGCCATGTAGGAAGCTTAAGAAATGCATTTAATTAAGTATGCTTGCTTAATTACTCAATTCATAAGCACCATTTCAGAATGAAGCCATGCTTTGTGATTCTGCCACAGAAAGCGTCTAGAGCAATATCAAACCAGAAGGTCCTTAGGAGACTCAACTTTTTTACTCCTCTATTTTGCCTTTCCATGTGATAGTCAAGGAAACATCTTAAAAGTTTGAGGACAAAACCTATCTGGGTCTCCTCATGTCCTTGCTGTAGAGGGTGCATTTGCTCATCTACAAGTGTTCTGAGCCTTGACTGTTTCATTAAGACTGGTCAATAGGGGAGTAGGAGGTAAACAAGGGGAAGGGGAAAGGAATAAGAATTTATTAAGCGATTATTGTGTGTCAATTGGGCAGCTGGGTGAATAGAGTCCTAGCCTGGAGTCAGGAAGACTCATCTTCCTGAGTTCAAATCTGGCCTCAGACACTTACCATCTGTGGGACCCTGGGCAACTCAATTCACTCTATTTGCCTCATTTTCCTCATCTGTAAAATAAGCTGGAGAAGGAAATGGCAAACTCCTCTAGTATCTTTGCCAGGGAAACCCTAAATAGGGTAACAAAGAGCTGGACATGACCGAGAAACATCTCAACATGTGTCTGTCACTTTACTAAACACCTTACAAAAATAATCTCACAGGAAACTTGCAAGAACCTTGAGAGGTGCTATTATAATCTCCATTTTACAGTTTAGGACTAGTAAGTATCTGATGCTAGATTTGAACTCAGATCTTCCTGACTCTTGACACAGGGCTCTAGCTATTGTGACATCTGGCTACCTCTGTAGGACAAAGTTGAATGAACATGGGGGAATGATCTCTGGCTGTTGTTTCATATTTGTTTCATTCTTTGATCAGCAAGTCAACAAACACTTAGTAAGCCTTACTATGTGTCCTGCAAGGTACCAAGCACTAAGGATACATAGAAAGGCAAGGCAGTCATTTTTTTTCAGAGGGCGATAAGTTTGTGCTTATGCCTTAGGACCATATTTTGGCAGCTTGGTTGTAGATGAATTGGAAACTGGAGAGAATGGAAACTGGGATACCTATTAGGAAGCTACTATAGTAGTACAAAATAGAGGGTCTGAGGTGATTAGATGATAAGTGACTGAACTAGGGACATGGTTATGGGGCAGAAAGATCTGCATTTATATAAGAGATGTCCTGGAGATAGAATGGGCAAAATTGAAATTGGCAACTGGTTGGGAATGAGGATGTTGCAGAGAGAATAGTCCATGATTGCATCCATGTTTTGATTGATCTATGTCTGGAATCAGTGTAATAGAGTGGAAAATGGTTTATTTCCATTACAAAGCCTACAGTTCAAAACCCAGCTCTACTACTTACCTCTTGTGTAAGTCACGCTCTCTCTTTGGATTAGGCTAACGATGCTCACTAAAGTCCCTTCCAGACTAAAGTCTTGCTAGAGTTGAGTCTATGTCCCGTGCAGGTATAGATAGAAATTATTACACTTTGCAGCCTGTGTAATTCTTGTCTATAAGTGACCCGAGATGATCCCCCACAGAGGTTCTTCACATTGTATTGGAGATTTTCTTTTGGTACTGTCGGCATTTTGTGGATCTCAATATTCCATTTCTCCATTGGTTGCCCTTCAGTTTCACATTGGGTGGCCTTACTGCCTTTTCCCATCATACTTTCCCTGGATTGATGCCTCCTACATGACTCCTTGCTCACAGGTCAGAGTTCCATATGTGGTGGCAGCTGACTTAGACCCTGCCTGCATTTCTCCATTGCCCTCTGGGTCATACACAATTTTGGTTCTTTTGAGATGAGGGTGGTCTATGATTCACAGCTATATATCATCATTGGGATGCTATTGGCATGGGAAAGATGAGTTTTCAGTTCATTGATTTGATTTGTACAATCTGAGAATCTCAGAGTCAGAAATTCCATCTACTCTATCTTGGGCATACCTGAAAAAGAATTCTTCCCTATAGTGTCCACCTACAAATGTTTACCGGCCTTTACTTGAAATGCCCCAGTGATAGAAAGCCTATCCCTTTCTTATTCATCCTACTTTGGGATCTTCCTAAATTTTAGAATTTTTTTTCTTTATGTGAAATTAAGATTTTTTTGTCTTTATAACTTCTACCCATTGCTCCAGTTTGGCCCTCCGAGGCCAAATGGAGCAAGTCAAATCCCACTTCTAGCTGATAGGTCTTCAAATGTGGGAAGAGAAATGAACTTCTTCCCTCATGACCTGTTCTGCCATAGAGTTTAAAATATTATATTTCAGTTTGGGATTAATGTTTTCAATCTTTTAAAGTATTTTTACCACCTTCATGTTTGTGATCAAGAAAAACCATCAAGCAATACTGAAAGAAATAGAAACCTTATGTATAGGTAAAATTCCACATAATTAGCCTCTCACTTCTCTATGAGAAAAGATGCATGTTTGTTCAGTTGCACTACCTAAGATTGGTTACCGTCTTTAGCCTGAGCTCCACTGCTTTTTATTATCTTCATTTACATTATTATAGAGGTTTATGTGTTTGGCTTTCTTTGCTCTGCATCAGTTTACAAAAAGTCTTTATTTCTCTGAATTATCTGGTAGTGTATATCTGGAGAGGATTCTTACCACCATCTGCAGCAAATTGATGCAGTCATTGAAAGATGGGTCAGATAAGGCCCATAAACAATGGTATATTTTATATGGATTGACTGACAGAACATAGGATGTATAAGTTGGAAAGGAAAAAACACAAGATAAATAATCACAAAATGGTAACAAAGTATAAGGCATTTTAAATTCCTATTTATCTCTTTCCAAAGTGTGAAAAACTTCCCTGGTTGGAGTAAAACTGGGAGCTAGGGCAAAATTGGTCATGTCTCTGATGGCCATCAAAAAGCTAAGGCTGCCAGCTCTGGGAACATTTTGAGACAGGAAGCAGCTCTGTGGTGGGTCACCCCTATGCCCCTACCAGAGAAAATGAAAGGCTTTTCTGTCCTTTCTGCCCCAGTTTGCCCATTCTCTGTTCCCTGCATTGGCCAGGTTTCCTAAGGGCAGTTAATGTTCATATCTTGCACTTTGCTTAGCCATTTTCCTTGTACTTACCATCCAATATGTTTCCAGTTTTTTAGTACCATAAACATACTGCTATCAATATTTTGGAAATATATATATGGAAACTTTCATTCTATCTTTAACTTTTTGGTGGCAATAATAATAATAGCTAACATTAATATAGAACCTACTATGTGGCAGGCACTGTGCTAAGCACTTTATAATTTTTTATCTCATTTGATCCTCTCAATAACCCTAAGAGGTAGGTACTATTATTATGCCTATTTTAAATATAAATAAATGGAGGCAAACAGAGGTTAGATGACTTCCCCATGAGCACACAGCTAGTAAGCTTCAGATTTGAACTCAGGACTAATTGCCTCCAGGTCTAGTGCTCTATCCACTGTGTCACCTTGCTGACCCTAATAGTCAAACCACTGGCTTAATAGCAATGACCTACTACCTGTCTTCTCTTGCAAAATTCCATATTATTTTTTAAAAACATTAGCTCAACTCACCCCTCTAGCATTTGCACATTACTATGATTATCTTCCCAATACTTGCTTTTCTCATGTTTTGTGATCTTTGTCATTTTATTGAGTGTGGGACAAAAGAGTAGAGTTGTTTTGTTGTTATGGATTTAGAACCTCTCCACACAGTTGTCATGAAAACTTGCTCTCTGTTGACCACTTATCTTCAGAAACTACTAAATAATCTTGGTTAGTTTCTTCATTAATTCCATATTTATGTATTGTAAGTGAACCCTATCTGCTATGAATAGGGAAAAGGCCTCCTCTTTGTATATGTATATTCCCCTAATTTCTTTCTCTTTTCTTACTGCTTCCTGGTATAGGTCAAAATTGTGCAAGATTCATTTGTTTCAAGTCCCCATTCTCCTTGGATATTAGGCTTTCATTTGAGATATTTCTTGCAACACTTCCTTCCAGTCATTTCCCTTCTTAATCTAGCTGGATTTATTTCAGTCATGTAAAGGTTTTCTAAGTCTTTTAGAACTGAATGTGTTAATTTTGATTTTTTTACTCATCATTTTCTCCAGGCTAGTTATAGATTTTCTCTTTAATCGAAGACCTGAAAGTTACCATCCTATATTTGTATATAAATGTATATGTATGTATGTATGTGTGCATACATATATATGTGTGTGTATGCATACATATATACATATAAATATATATGTATGTGTATCTACATGTATACACACACATACATATATATATAAATGATGTGATCATTTACATTCAGGATGCTTTTCTCTTTGGAGCACATTAGAGAATAACTATGGTTTAAGATGTAGGTGAGAACCTCTTCTTTGCCCAAGGGTTTTCTGGTTTTGTTAGCAGTTCTTTTCAAATAAAGAATTCTAAAAAACAGGAGTTTCCCTGACTTGCATACTTAGTCTGTTACACTAATCTCCATTTCTGTTTCTTTTTTTTACACAAGTACTATACCACCACATAGTTTTGATGATATATGTATATACATATGTATACACATATGTGTGCATGCATATATATAAATATTTATTTGTAAATGCAGATAACTAGAAAATAGAAATATCTATATTTATACATATCATATTGAGAAATAAATATAAAATCTAGTAATGCTGAATCTATTCACTTTTACCCTGTTTCTCTTGAATTTCTTTATCTTTAGTTCATTAAAATGAATTTCAATATTATTTTTCTTGTTCTAGAAAAAATATTGGTAGAGTAGTATAGCATTAAACTTATAAATTAGTTGAAAAACTATTATCACTGACATGACCCAACCATGAACAGTGAATGTCTCCCCCAATTAAATGTGTTCCTTTATTTCTGTAAAAAGCTTATCACAAATTTATTTATATAAATTCTTATCATATTTTAGTAGATGGATTCTCATATGTGCACTTTGTAATTGTTTTGAATGAATTTTTTATTATTCCTCATGGGTTTTTTTATAAATTCAAAAAGAAATAATAATTTTCTGGATTTATTTTGCTTTATATAGTTTTATTCCTTTGAAACCACTAATCATCTTGATTAGTGTTTTTACTTATTATCTTTTTTGTATTTTTAAAAATAAACAAAATAAGCTATGTACAGTGGCAATTATTCCTTTTTCAAATACATACTCTGCGTGTGTGTGTGTGTGTGTGTGTGTGTGTGTGTGTGTGTATCTTTCTCTTGGCTTATTGCTTCCATGCATATATGCCCAAATTATACAGGATTCACTGTTACATATAATCGATCACGTTGTTTGACAAACCTCTGATGAGTAATATCAAGTAAAACTTAAAACAAGGAAAAGCGCTCTACAAAGGTATTCAACACTGTCACAAAGGAATTCTAGCATAGAATCCAAGTCAAGGAGGAATTACCTAAAAATGGAAAGGTCTTCGTGATGTTTCTAAGTCTGTAAAAGATGTTATACTTATTGAATCAAGCTCAAGATAATTATAGCCTTTTTAATGAAATCTATAATTACTCAAAAATTTGGTTCAAATTCTCATACACACAAAAAACAGCACATACATAAAGGATATATAACGTATGACATGGTTGATGTTACACTATATAAAGTTGAGGTGTGTATATGTAAACTTTTATGTTTGTGCATGCATATATATTTATATGTATATGAATGTTTATACACACATGTTTGTGTTTATATATTTAACCAGGTGGCACAGTGGATAGAGTGCCAGTCCTGGAGACAGGAAAACCTGAATTCAAATTCAGCTTCAGATACTCAGTAGCTATGTCAAGTCACTGGGAAAGTAACTTATCCCTGTTTTCCTCAGTTTCCTCATCTGTAAAATAAGATGGAGTCATAAATGGCAAGCCATTCCAGTATTTTTGCCAGGAAAAACCTTCAAAACAGGGTTACCAGTTGTTGAACATGACTGAAAATGACTAAACAATACCTGTTTATATACATATACACCTTTACATGTACACACACACATCTGCATATAAAAACACACATACAGCTATACATGTATATGTACACACAAACACATCACAAGTTGCTGCAGTGTCCTTTCGAATTCATGTCGTAGTTCGGACACTCTTCATGTACCTTTTTTTAATGGAACAAAAAACTCCTCCTTAATATCTCAACAAATGTTCCCACATCATTTCCTCGAAGACCTCCATGGAGGGGGTAACTACCTCCTGAAAAAGACATCTGTCCTAATATCAAGCCGATATTGGCTTCCTTCCATTCTTCAAAGATGGCTCTTGAGTTCTTCCCTCTGTGAACCAAATAGAGCAAGCCTGTTCTGTCTCTTATCATCAGCTGGCAATTACTTGAAATCAGTTGTTATTTCCCTCCCAAGTCTTTTTTTTTTCTGGCAGCCAGCAATCCTTCAAACAATCCTTGACATTCTTCACCATCTTGGTTGGCCTCCTCTAGATGCTTTCCAATTTGTCAATGTCCTTCCTAAAATGTGACTCCCAACATTTACCATAATATTCCAGAGATAGGCTGAATGGGAAGGGGAGGGAGTACCAGGGAAATGGTAACAAGATGGTAACTTTGGTCATCCATTAACATTTTCATAGAATGAGCAGCTTATTAGAATCTTGCTTTTCTTAGGAATCTTTGCCAATGTTATAATGACCAAAATAGGGAGAGGACATGGCATCCCTTATCCACTCAGCTTCAAATAAAACAAGGAACATTGATTAAAGTGGGGAGGCAAGGAGGCATGAGAATGAATTGAGGAGGTGGCTTTTTGCTAACATTTGGCACTCCTTGACTCAAAATGGTGATGAGGAACGCCTCCACTATTTCTCAGGTTTGGCATAGAGATTTTATTAAGAAGTGTCCTCAGGGGGGCAGCTAGGTGGCGCACGGGGGCAGCTAGGTGGCGCAGTGGATAAAGCATCGGCCTTGGATTCAGGAGTACCTGAGTTCAAATCCAGCCTCAGACACTTGACACTTACTAGCTGTGTGACCCTGGGCAAGTCACTTAACCCCCATTGCCCCGCAAAAAAAAAAAAAGTGTCCTCAGAAAAGCTACAGAGCAAGCTTTGACTCTTAAGCGACAGAAGACAGTTACAAATGGGCTCACAGGTGGAGGACAGAACTCTTTTAATCCTCTTCCTGGTTGGGAAAGCAGCATCTCAAAGCATCCTTCACTTTCATTTTTAAGAGGTTTTTTTTTTTAAATAAACTTAGTAACTATTTCCTCTAAGGACTAATTTAACTCCATCTCATAAAATTTAGTACATTGTCTCATTATTATTCTTTTCAAGATAATTATTGTTTCTATGATCTGTTCCCAGATTCACTCATTATTAACATTGTCATCATTTAGTCTCCATTTATTTTTGTATTTTTTACTCAAATTTCCCTTAACAATACTATTTTCTGGTTATATACTATATAAAGTATACATTTTGGGAACGCTGTTTTAACATTTGTTATGGTCTGTGATCAGTTTTGGGGAGGGGGAGTACTGTTAAATTCTGAGACAATGATGTATATATTCTTTAATATCTCTTTTTAGAAATTGCAACATCTATCAAATTTAGTTTTTGAAAAGATGATTCAATTATATTTTCTTCATTTTGTTATTCAATTTTTTCATCTCTTAGAGAGGAATAATAGAGTATATTGTTATTTTATTGTCAAAATCTTTTTATAGTTTGTCTAACTTTCCAGAATGCTGATAGTTTACCACATGATATATGTTTTAGCAATGCTATTTTCATTGTCTATTGTAGTCTAATGTAGTTTCCTTGTTTGTCTCTCTTGACATTATGTATAATTCTTTTTGCTTTATCTGAAATCCGATTTCTATCAGTTTCCTAAAGCATAATATATTTCATTCTATTCCTTCATTTTCACTCTGTATGTGTCTATATGATTTATAAGTTCTTGTATGCAACAAGTTGCTGAGTGTTGTTTTTAATACATTTTTCTGTTTTAATTTTTATTGGGGGTATTTAATTCCATCTCATTTAGGTTGAGGATTGAGTTTGCATTTTCTAGTAAATTCTGAATCCCAATCACTCCCTCCCCTCCCCCCTGCAACTGGGTACTAATCCTGCCTTAGGTATGATTAATTTTACAGAAATAGCTGGTGGTTCAGTGGATAGTTGGACCTTGAGTCAGTAAGGCCTGAGGTCAAACCTAGCCTCAGATTCATACTAGCAGAATCTTATGCCTCGGTTCCCTCATCTGTAAAATAAACATCTACCTCCTAGTGTTCTGAGGATCAAATGATGTTTTAAAAGCACTTAGCACAGTGTCCAGCACATAGTAGATGATGAATAAATGCTAATCCCTCCCCTTTACCCAGGACTTGAGTGTCAAGGGGCTAAAGAACCTGCATGGCTGTTAGGCATTTGCAGTGCATGAATTGTCCTTATTTATGGTGACCTGGAATTAGGATAGGCAAAATGTATTAATGTCCACTTTTGGGTGAATCCAATAGAAACCAGCAGTGAGGAAGTGGCATAGCTCTTTGAGCATGAGAAATGTTTTATTCCTATGCATCCTGTGGTGAGGGAACTTGAGAGCTGTGCCTGCCATTGAATATTGTTGTAAAGTGTTTATTGATGTAATCGGGGTTACATTGATATTTAGATATGTAAATACATATCTAAATTTCATATATAAGTACCCATATAAACAATACATAATACAATACAATTATATATGTCTGTATATATGTGAGTTTATGTGTATACATGTGTATATATTTATTTATGTATTTGCATATAAAAATACCATCACTTTCATCACAGTACCCGCTGCTGTCAAAAAATTATCCTTCTAATGATAGTCTACAACATCTAACTTTCCCTCTCTGACCTGCTTTCTCAATGATCTGTCCAAATCTTCTGTAACTCTTCCAAAGAGGGACTCCACTGAAAATGTCCCACACCCACATATCTCCTTCAGTACTGACCAAGCTTCTCTCTCTATACTTATCACATCATTATAGTCTTCTCAGAGAAGACACATTTCTCCATACTTTTCCACCAGTCAAAATAGTGATTTAGTAATAAGGCAATGTATTTACTTTTGGTCTTCAATTATTAATTTCTTTTACCTGTCCTCAATTTATTTTTTACCCCATTAGATTTTTTACGACACATTTTCCCCCTAGAACTTTACTATCCTTATAGTAGTTCTCTCTTATAAGTAGTTCTCAAATAGGATCGTTCTGCTCATTTCACTTTGTCTCAGTTTATACAAATCATCCAAGGTTTGTCTTAATCCATCTCTTTCACTATTCTTTATAGTATAATAATATTCTATCACATTCATACTCTAATTTGTTCAGCTATTCCACAACTGATGAACATTCCCTTTGTTTCTAATTCTTTATCACCACAAAGTGTTGCTACAAATATTTTTGTATGTATGGGTCCTTTTTGTCTTTCTTTTTCTATTCAGGATATAGATCTACTAATAGTGGTAACTTTGGGGGAATAGTTCCCAAATGCTTTTCAAAATGGCTAGTCCAATTCATAGCTCCTCACATTTCTTTTATGTACTTGTTTTCTGACAGCCCCTCTAGAACTTATTTTTGTCAGCTTTGCCAGTCTGGTGTGAAGTAGATTCTTGGAGCAGTTTTAACTTACATTTCTCTAATTGTTAATGTTTTGAAGCATTTTTTTTTCATTCAGCTATTGATAGCTTAAATTTTAAATTTTTTCCCTGAAAAATGACCATTCATATCATTTGTATATTTATCAATTGGGGAATGGCTCTCATTCTAATTTGAAACATTTTCCTATAAGTCTTAGAAAAGATTTCTTTATCATAGACTCTTTTTTTTTTTTTTTTAGTGAGGCAATTGGGCAATTGGGGTTAAGTGACTTGCCCAGGGTCACACAGCTAGTAAGTGTTAAGTGTCTGAGGCCGGGTTTGAACTCAGGTACTCCTGACTCCAGGGCCGGTGCTCTATCCATATCATAGACTCTTGCTGCAAATATTTTCCCCCAGTTACCTTCTTCTCATCTAATATGAGTTGCACTAATTTTATCTGTGCAAAACCTTTTCTAGTTATATATAACCAAAATTTCAATTTTTGTTTTTATTCATTTTTTTGTTTTTGTTTTTGCAGGGCAATGAGGGTTAAGTGACTTGCCCAGGGTCACATAGCTAGTTAAGTATCAAGTGTCTGAGGCTGGATTTGAACTCAGGTCCTCCTGAATCCAGGGCCAGTGTTTTATCCACTGCACCACCTAGCTGCCCCAAAATTTCAATTTTACTTTCTGTGATCCTCCCTGTATCTTGTTCGGTTATGAAGTTTTCCCATATCCACAGATCTAAGAGGTAATTTCTTCCTTGTTCCTCTTATGTATTTATGATATTACTCTTTTCGTTGTGTACCTATTTAGAGTTTTTCTTTGTATAGGTATGCGATGATTTTCAGGTTCCCCCCCCAACAGGTTTTGTCAAATAGTAAGTTCGTACCCCAGTAGCTAAGGTCTTTGGGGTTTATCAAACCACAGGCTACTGTGCCCATTTGCTATTGTTATGTTTTGTACCAAATCTATTAGACTGATAAAACACTCTACTTCTTAATCAGTACCACATCAATTTATTGATTACTGCTTTGTAGGATAATTTGAGATGTAGTATTGTTTGGACCCTTCATTAATTTAAAGGATATTTCCCTTGGGATGCTTGACCATTTTCTGATTTCCAGTTGAATTTTGGTAGTACCTTTGAAAACAAATTATAAAATATTCTTTTGGTAGTTTGATTGGTATGTGTCTATATGAGAAATTTAATTTAGGTACTATTATCATTTTTATTATGTTTCTTTGGCCTATAATTAATAGTTTCCCAAGTTTGAACAATTAATAGTTTTCCAAGTATTTAGGTAAGTCTTTATTTTTATAGGGTGTTTTGAAGTTTTATTTATATAGTTCTTACATTAGATTTTTAAGCATTTGTATACATTTTGTAGTTATTTAAATGGAGTTTGCCTTCCTACTGGGTTTTGTTTGTTGGTAATATGCAGAAATCTTGATGCCTTCTATGGTTGTATTTTTTAAACTACAACTTTGTTGACCTTATTAATTATTTCAATTAAATTAGTTGATGCTAGGGTTATGTAAGTCAATCATTATGTTATCTGCAAAAGTAGAGGTTATCCCTTAGTGATTCTCTAATTTCTTGGGGTCATGCTAAAAATATTAATGGAATATTAAATGGTAAATAATTGCTGACTTACATTACAGTTCCCTGTGTGACAATTGTGTGCATGCTTGAATCATTATGTTTCTACAGTGATTTTAAACCATTATGATCATGCACATAATGATTTAAATGTTTATACAAAGATTCCATCAAACTCTAATTGTTTTTGACTATGTGTAACAAGTTCTTTCAGATTCTCAACCTGTCATCACATTGTTTCCAAACCACCACAGTTTGAGATTCAAGTACAAACTGATTCTCAACAAATATTCAGATGCATGAACAGTGCATCAGAATAACTTACTCACTCCCTTCTGTTAATTGGTAATTTTTCCTCATCCGCTGGATACTCACAGGACCAAGATATTACAAACGTTTTAATTATTATAGTGCAAATGTCAATCTGCTTGAAAGCCAGGCTCACTGGGCATACATACTACAAATCATCTTTTAACTATCATGGATCATTGTCACAAACATCCTAAAGAAACAAATATTGTACTTCCTTTCAGGGCAGTATTACAACTATTTTACTATTTAAACTTAGCTTCTGCTTATTTTTCTATCTTATATCTGGCAGATTTTCAAATAAACTGATTGGCAACACTGGTCAGCTGTTCAGTAGTGTTTCTGTGAGGGTATAGCCAATGTGCCATTGGGGGAAAAGAAGAAATGCACAACTGATGAGTCTTTCCTTACGAAGATTAGTTTATAGACAATAAAATTGTTTAAAATAAAGCAATATATACAATTGAACTGGAAGTACATTTATCATTTAATACCACACTTGCCATTACCCAGTAGAAAAGTAATTATTTCATATCATACTTAGCTCTTCATTTGTTGGTTGGTTAAATGGCTAATTTTTTTAAAAACGAATTTTCATCTCCCAGCAAAAGAGCTTATAAAATCTTCCTACTTTTTTCAACCACATATTTGTGCCAGTGAGCATTTTCACTTACATCTTGTTTTAAATTAAAATATAAAAATTAACAATGTGGGACTAGGTTCAAGACTGTAGTTGTCAAAAAAAATAAAGACTGTATTTGTCCACAGTAGAACTAAATATTTCAAACTTTCATTCAAATGAAAAAGTCCAATGTCAAAATTGTTTTCTTATAATTATTACCTTATGTTTAAAATATCCCAAGATATTTTTCATTAAAATTATATATATATATATATATATATATACATATATATATACATTCAATAATATTTATAAAATAAAGACAATAAGAAGTCTTGAAGCTAATAGTAAGCATATAAGCTCTTGGTAGCTTTATTTTAATTTTTACATACTTTTCATGTAAATATATAATTATTTTATAATTAGTTTCATAATTTTATTTTTAACATTTTCATAATTATAAATAGAATGCATTTGTACATAATATAATTATGACTAATGCAAAATTTAATTTGGAACTGTGGGGAAGAAAAAATATTACTGTAGATATTGTGAGAACTTAAGGGATTCATTTAAAAGACATTTTAAATAGTGTATTAATTAATGTAAAGATTTATAACACATTTTTGGTTGTTGCTGAAAAGGGATCATAGAACAACAAATACTGGGAAATACTGTAAAAAAATTGTTTTCTCATTGTCTATGCTTATTCCCTTCACCTTTTTTTCTTCTTTTATCATTATAATTAAAATATGCAGCACCTTATCAAGTGGTAATGGTAATAATTAGCATCCTTGCTTTGCTCCTGAACTTATTGGAAAGGCCTCTAGTTTGTCCCTATTACCTAAAATTCTGGCTCTTGATTTTAGCTAAATATTATTTATTAAGGACAGATCCATTTACTCCTCAAATTTGTATTTTTTATCAAGAATTAATGCTATAGCTTGTCAGAAACATTTCATCTATTATACTGTGTAATTTTTGTTGTTCTTGTTATTAAGATCAAATATTAAATTTATATTTTCCTAACATTGGACCAATCCTTCATTTCTGTTATCTAACTTGGTTGTAATATATAAATTTTGTGATATGTTGCTGTTGTCTCTTCGTAAATATTCTATTTTAAAATTTTGAATAAATATTCAGGAGGAATATTGTTTCATATTTTTATTTCTCTGGTTTTTTCTCTCCCTGATTTAGTTAAGACTTTGGGTGTCTTATAGAAGAACATTTGTAGAATTCCTACTTTTCTTATTTTTCGAACAGATTTTACAGTTTCATAATAAATTTTTCCTTAAATACTTGATAGAATTCACTTGTAGGTCCATCTAGCCCAGGGCTTCCTCTCCCCCTTTGAGAGTTCATTTATGTCATTTTAAAAGTTTATTTTTTATTGTTTAAATTTTATTTTTATTTTCACTTACATATTCTATCTATCCTTCACTCTATCCATCCCCTATCCATCCAGAAAGCAAGATATACATATTTGTTTTGCTTTCTAAATGTTTTATTTATTTCATGAAATATTTCCCAATTACAATAAAAAAATCAACATTCAATTTTTTGAAAATTTGATCTCTCCCTCCTTCCCACCATCCCCATTTATGGCTTCTCCTACCCCACCTCCACAGAGTTTGGGTTATTTAAGTCTTTTATTTCTTCTTTTTCTGACAAACTGGGAATTTTATATTTTTGTAAATAGTCATCTATTTTTTCATGATCATCAATTTTATTAGCATATAATTGGGCCAAATAATTTCCAATAATTTTCTTTATTTCTTTATTTTTTGTCAATTCACCTTTTGTAATTTGGTTTTCCTCTTTCTGCAAAAAAACAAACAAATTAGCTAATAGTTTATAAATTTTGTTTCCCCCTGCCCCCATTTATTTATTAATTTGTTTTGCTTTCAATTGTGTTCATCTCTTTTTTGATTTTCCAATTTTCTGCTTTTTTGTTCATTTTAAAAATAATGGCTTTCTAGAGTGTATAAACACATATATAATTAGTTGTATACTCCATTAACTGATATATCTTTACTCTTTTATTGATAAAACTATTTAGAGATATAAATGTTTCCTTAAAGACTGCCTTGATTACATTTTCTATATTTTAAAATGTTGTCCCCCTCCTTTTTTTTGTTTGCCTTTAGTTATTCATTGTTCTTTATGATTTGTCCTTTGAACCATTAATTCTTTAGGGTTTTAGTCCATTATGTATCCTTCTTCCCCCCCTCCCCAACTATTGACTTTTTTTCTGTTCACTGCTACAAGAAAAAATGCCACTGAAGCTGGTCCTTTTCTCTATCTTCCTCCAGCCCCATGCTTCTGTCCTTCGCCATCTTCTAAAATGGTCACCTGTCTTTCATCCCTACCCTGGTGCTTCTGGCCAGTCACAGTGTGAGAGGAGGGGTCCCCTAGACATTGCTAAGGGGCAACACTGAGAAGCATTTGCAGATGAGCCTCTTCTCCATATGCTCAATCCTTTTACCCGCTGATATTTTTTTTTCTGCAACTGTATTAGAGAGTGCTAACAAGATATACAATTCTGAGCCTTACACACACACACACACACACACACACACACACACACACACACACACCATCACCACTAATTATCTTCTGTTATGTTGACCCCACTCTCTTGGTGAAAGCTAGACAGATTTACCACCCGATACACAGAGGAGTGAGATGAGGGGAGTGTCCAGTCCTTTTCATGTCTCTGAAGCTGGGTTTCATCTCCACCCTTTCCTAACCACTTCCACCCCTCCTGTCTTGTGATGTATTACAAGGCCTTTAAGAGGTTCTTCAGCTCCCTACCTTAGTGGGAGACAAGGTAGCAGTGCAACATCTATCTTTTCCTCTAATCTCCTCCTTGCTTGCACCTGGAAAACCCATGTGGCTTCACATCAAAGTAGGCACCACTGGACCCAGAAGAGGTAGTCTTGCTCTATTCTTTTTTAATCTTCAGGGCTTCTGTAAAGGTTTTATTCTCAAATAATGAAATAATTTTTGATGGATTTGCATGTTTGTATTGAGCTAGACAATTTCCCAGTAGTTCGTGTGCCTGATATTCTTCATTAAACATGTCTCACCTCTCTTGGGGGCAAAATGAGCTGTTTATTCAGTGAACTTCAGCCAGCCAAGTGTCCTTCTGCCCACTATCTAAAAGATGATGATATACTGGCTGGGAAGGATGAAGGAATGGGCAGATGACATAGACCAGTTGTGGCTGTTGTTGTTCTTTTTTAATTGATTAGATGTTTCATAAACACTATGGAATATCCCAAATGAATAAACCTATTTTCTAACTTTTCTTTTCAAATTCATTAATTTTAATGCTTACGTTATCATCATAAGTTTTCAGTCACTCTCTCTGAGTCCCGTTAAGGATTTTTTGTTCAATTTTTTAAAAAAATTCTTTTGTGCTTTCGTGTGGTTCTAGTTAGTGAGTACTCCTTTCTCTGTTCTTCTGGACCTGATTTTTGTTTATTTTAGTTTATTTTTGCTTCATGTGATTTTGTGAGTTGTTTTTCAGCTTTCTGCATATTGTACACGTCTATTGGTCTTAGTGGCGGTATGGTATTTCATTATTTAATGTACTACAATTTGCTTAGAAAATTATACTATTATTATTCTACCTTTACATCTCTCTCTGTCTCTGTCTGTCTCTGATATCACTGAAAATTAGATAGCTTTTTATTGTTAGAGCTTTTATGGCATAACATCAAAAGTGAAATACAAACTAATGGGCTCAGGGGTCGGATCTGGTTGGTCACTTTCACTGAACGTTGCCAGATTGTTCTTCGAACACAATTCCTCACCTGTATAATTCCATCACCAATGAAAAAGTCATCTTCTTTCTCTACAAATCCTCTCCCCCACCATGGTAATTCTTTGCTTTTCCTTATTTTTGCCTTATTTTCACAGAGGTGAACTAATATGTCAAAGATGTTTTCATTTGCATCTCTTTGATCAGAATTAATGCTGAACTTTGTTTCCTGGTAAGTATTAACCATGTGTTTCCTCTTTTGAAAATTGTCCCTTCATTTCCTTTGGCCATTTATTGGGGGAAGTTTTTTAAAGGGGCGTGGCCTCCATAGCATTAGTCCAAACATATGACCTCTAATGACTTTTTCAGATCTAGAACCCCATGGAACATAACTCCTTTCCTGAAATCCCACAGCGCCTTAGTTGTTTCTTAAAAGTTTCCTCTTGGATAGCTCGGAAGAGCATGCACAGAAAAACACGGGCTTTCTCCTGCAGCAGAAAAAAGAAAGGGCGACAAAAGGAGCAGTTCCTCCTCCGGCCCCTCCGTTCCTGAAACTGGCCTTGCTCAGTGGATACCGAGAGGAGGTGTTGAAAGCAGCTGAGGCCCTGGACAATCTCGCAGTTGGCTCAGCTCCAGTCCTGCTGCACCTTGACTCTGGGAGCCCTGGATGGCAGGGAGCCACGGCACATTCCTTGTCATTGTTCAGCAAGCTAATAAAAAATACAGACAACTGCTCCCAGCTTTCTAGCGAGTGGGTCTGTGGAGTGCGCTCACTTGGAGAGATCCCACTACCTGTTGAGGCTGCAAAATGGGGTGACATAAACTGAGCCTCAGAACAAAAACCCATCTGAATTGTTCGGAGTTTAAACACCTGTGTTCCCCCTTTTGGAAAAGCCTGTGCTTTAGGCAGGCCTTTGCTATGAGGCTTGACACTCGATGTGTGCGCATTAAGCCTCCCAATTGCCTCCAAGCTGACAGTTGTTCTAGAATATTAACCACTTTCCTGCCAAGCATTCAGTGTTTTTTTTTTTAATTTTCTGAAGAAAAAAAAATTGAAATATCCCCTTCTGACCGGGTTTTGACCTCAGTGCTGGCAAAAGTTGGAGAGAAAAACCCAATTGGTAATAGCTGAAATCGATCAAAATCCCTTCCTGATTGATAAATATGCCAGGTTTACCCCATGATTACTGCACACAATTTTCTGTCACTGTTAATTTATTTGAAAGACTTAACCTGGTAGGCGACGAAACCAGCAGTGGTTTATAACGAGAGCTGTGGAAATAAATCATCCCTTCCAAATAGTATTCAAAGAAATCTCCACCCAATCTTTCAGCGTGCAGATCCCCAGATCGGACCATGTCAGACATGTGAATGGACAGACGATCGTGTCATAGAAATCAAGATGTTTCTCAAAATTCAATCTTCATCCTTGTCCTCCTTGGTCTTCCATCTAATCATTTTAGAGGCATTTAACAATAGATAATTAGTCTATCCACCCACCCCCCTTTACAGGAAGAAAAAGAGTCAGGCAGAGAGGGAAATTCATGTGCTTTCCCCTTAAAGTACATCACAACTCTGTTTCTCCCCCGCAACTATTGGACTGGCATATGAAACATCAAGATATCATATTTCCCTCTATGCAGAAATGGAGGTCTCGTGTCTATTAGCTTGACCATGAGAAGGCTAAACAGAAGAGAAATGCTGAAGGATACGCAGGCACACACACATACACACACACCATCAATACATATACCTACATACATATACACACACATATATACACACATACACATATGTGTGTATATCATATCTCCACAGGCCTCTCTTTCTAGATTCTTCATTGTTGTTTTATTGGTTCCTGCATCCAGCCATGTGTCCACCAAGGAGGAAGACGAGGGGCTGCTCCTCACAGAGGTATCTCTACAGACCCCTCCACGTTGGTAGTGATTTTGGAGCTAGCCAGACAATATTGAAACCTTCCCAAATGAACTTTGCATGGAGACATTTTCATTCGCGGCCTCCCTCCCTCCCTCCCTCCTCATGCATATTAACCGATGCTATGCAAGGCCTCATTTAATTTCCTGATTTTACATTCGGATCACTTTTTCTTTTATAGCTATTTTTACCGGGCTTCATTAATCTTTGTTGAATACAATGGCATACATCTTTAATGCGGCCGCTGTCAAGTCATATTTCAGTAAGAGCTGCAAACTGAATGACAGCAAGCAATATTAATAAATTTAACATAGGCGATATCAATTTTTAACAGAATGAATGTGGAAAGCTAAATGTATTATTTTTCGTTTAAATCAGAGGGTTTATCACCGGTTAAGGAGCAACGATTTCGGGAAACTTGTGACGCCGCCGTACAAATAGATTTCCATCTCATTAATAAGTAAATTAGGCAAATGCCTTTCAAGTTCAGACAAGTACATAAGTGTAATCTCCATATTAAAGGCGTAGTCTTTGATAAACCACCAAGGAATTGTGGCAGCCGGCGCTGTGACATGTTGCCGGGGCCTGAACCTTCCGCGGGCCCACCTTTAATTACACGGCTTCATTACTAAAGAGCTAAGTGTCTCTCCAGTGAAGATGCTCTAAATGAACAGCATGTGGGCACCTCCCAGCCCATTTTGGCAGGAGCCGGGGAGAAAGGGAGAAAAAAAAAAAGGTGGCAACAGTTATGAAAAAGCCCATCATCACCTGCTTGCCTTCTGCCTGCCTTCCCTGTAATCACATTAAAATATTAAGATGAATTCCTTTTAAATCTCCCAAAGAAAATGCCCATTAAGGATGTGATTTAGTTTGAGAAAGAAAAGAAGGGAGGGAGGGAGGAAGAAGGGAAGGAAAGATGGGTGGACAAACTGAAGGAAGGAAAGGACGAAGAGGCAAGAAGAGGGAGGGAGGGAGAGAAAAGCTCAGAATTTGATTTGATTTGATTTTTTTTTTCAAATTCTCTTCAGAAATCCCAGCAGAGATCATTTGCTGTGAAATTTAAGCCCAGTGAGAACTTGCCTGTCGGTGTTAAATAAAAAGTTACGGTCGGTCGGAGCCATGTTTTTGCAGTAGCTTTAGTGATTATAGGAAATTACATGCAAAGCCAGAGTTCTGATCCTAAGTTAATTTATAATTGGAAAAAACTTATTAATTAGCTATGTCATTCTAATTAAGAATTAGAAGCGTGTGCATTAGCAAGTCAGTCAATAGCCAACAGAGGGAATTTGGGGCCAGCCCAGAAGAGGTATCCGGAGTGCGCTGTCCACTCTGAGCCTGACTTGCTCTTTTCAAGAATTTACTGATGGCTGATGGGAGATAATCTTTCACAGACTGATAACCAAATGGGAAAGGAAGAAGACTGACCACTTGGATCCTTGCAGCCGACTCCTCAGAATCAAGAACAACCGTCTGAATTCTATCTCTGGCTTGTAGCTCCATGGGACAATGCCTAATGCTTATCCCCACCAACCCCTGAACTTGGGTGTTGGAGAAATAGCTCACAAAATATGGACAAAAACAAAGATTTTAAACCTCATATGTGTGCACACACATACACTTGTGAATGTAAATTAGATTAGCATGTGCACACAATGTGCAAACAATACCAGTGCACACATGTGTCTGTAAAACATGCATAGGCCCACGCAATGCACACAAATAACATCATGTAAACCATGTGTGTACATGCACAATACACACAAATCACATTATGTAAACCATGCGTGTGTACAGACACATGCACACAAATCCCATTTGTGTGCACACACATGCATGTGTATAAATTAGATGAGCATGTGCAGACTCATGTATTGAAAATATATGTATTCACACCAAAATACACACGTGTGTGCATGGCTATGCCAGCCTCAGCCCTGTGCTCTTCACTAGTTCACTTTCAGAACTGACCACAAGTCACCTTAAAACAATCCTCATGTGATTCTGGGTGTTTTCTCTCCCATTCTTGAATTTTTCACAGGAGCAATTAAAAATATTCAAGGAAATAAAAGTTCCACATTCAACTCGAAGCATAGACTGGCAGGGAAAAAATCCCTGCTAACTAACATGTGTGGAGCAGTACTCTTGTGATCAGGATTCCTTCTTGAGGCTCTCTCAGTTCTCTTTTCCTTAGTATCTCTTGGAGTTCTCAGCAGGCTTCCAGCACACTCACCTCCAGTAGAGACCACCAAACTTGGACATTTCTTCCATCCCAAATTTTAACCCATCCAGAAAATGAAATGCAGAAAACAAACAATACAACAAAAGCTATTGTCTATGTTAATTGTTCTCAAGGAAAAAAATTAAGTAAGTGACTCATTTTGTTTAACCTGCCCTAACCCATTCACATATGTAAGAATCCTTTTCTGCAGTGCAGGTTTGCTTTCAATTAGGGAAGAATGAAAGCTGGAATGGGCAATGGACGGATTCCAGTTTTCTTATTTGAATACCAAAAAGATGGCCCACTGCTAATGATGTAAAAAAAAAAAATTCAGCATTAGCATATTTCCATCCTTCTTTTTCTTTTACTAGCCAACAAAACATTCAGTAATATATGTATCTTATGAGGTTAACGGACTTCTGGTGTATGCATTCACTTTGTTATTCTTTTTCTAAATTGGTTGCAAAGTGGTAAGTATTTAAAAAGTGAATTGGGCAGAAAGTTGTGTTTATTTTCCCCTTTAAATATGACTTCAATCACTTTATTTTATAATTATTATTATTATTTTACCAATTATTAGTGTGAAATGAATTGAAGGAATATTACTGAGGTGAGGCAAATTTGATGGGCTATATCATCAGAATGGGCATCCCTGGGGCATGGTCACCCAATTCATTGGCTGAACCCTCAGCTTCTTAGGCTCATCTCTTTCCTCTTGTTTAACATTGGCTTCCAATGGTCTCTGGGCAATAAGTGTGTAGAAAAGATGTAGAGTTATAATGAAATTAGGAAATTGCTTTTCGAAGGAGCTTGAATTGTTTAAGAAATCTGATGACATCTCAACTTAAACATGGATGGACAATCCAATCCAATCTAGTCCAATCCATTTCCCCTCATTTCACTTCACTGCCATTTGCCAAACATGTCTTAATTGTCTTATATGTAAGCACATGTGCTTGATATGGGACAGAAAACACAAGATGGTATGTGTGTGGGGAAGAACAGAACAGCTCTTGCCCTTAAGGACTTTACATTCTCAAAGGATCCTATGGCCTTTAGACACAATGGCTTGAGCTGCTGAGGACCCACTAAAATAATCATGAAACTAAGTTTAATGTTAAGAAAGGTTAGGAAAAGAATGACATTTTCATAGACAACCACATGTTTAGACACTGAGAATACAATGAAGGAAAAGTTCGATGCCATCTTGCTTCCTACATTTAACTTGGAATTTCTCCCAGCATTGTTCTTTGCCACTTTCCTCTCTTGGAACTTTCAGAGTGTGCACCCAATACAAAAATGAGATCTCCCATCTCAGATTCTCCAACTTGGGCAGGATTGATGTGAACACAGAACAAGCCTCAGATGCTTCAAAAATTATATCACTGCCCCCCCCATCGACTCCCCTTCCTTTAGTTTCTAATGTTCATTCTCCCTCTCCCCTCACTACCCTAGTTCTGATGGAGGGAAAATGATGACATGATTCCTGCATGATCCCCTACTCTTTCCCTCAATTCTGATAATATTACAGGGGAGGAGAGGAAAGATCCCAGGTGCAAATGCCCATCACAGTGGTTTCTATACAGTCAGACTCAGTCTTCACTTGAGCCTGGAGGTTTTTTTGTTTGTTTTTTTTGTTTTGTTTTGTTTTTAGCGGGGCAATGAGGAGTAAGTGACTTGCCCAGGGTCACACAGCTAGTAAGTATCAAGTGTCTGAGGCCAGATTTCAACTCAGCTCCTCCTGAATCCAGGGCCAATGCTCTATCCACTATGCCTCCTAGCTGCCCAGAGGGAGGGTTTGTGATAACCCTGTCTTCATCTTAACACTATCCCTCAAAAACATAGCCTTGCCTCACTGAAATCCAATTCACTGAAAATCATGGTGTCACTTCCCCAGAGTCATGGTCCCTCAAACACTATCCCTCATTTCCTTACATAGCCATTAGTGATCTCCTTTTCACCTAGGACTATGTTTCAACAGGATGGATGAAAACTCCAAGGAAAGAAACTAGAAGGTCACATAGCACATCGGTGGATTGTGTCAGTCTTCTCCTAAAGCTGTCTCATACATTCCTTGCAAATCATAATAATCACTACAATGGCTAAATGGGAACATTATGGTAATCCGAGGGAGTGAAAGAAGAGAATCACAGAACTCAAATTTGGAAGGAACCATGCTGAATGTCAAACCTCCCTAAGCAAGCATCTTGCCCATAGCATCAAGCATTAAACCTCTTCAGATGTAGGGCAAGTCCTGTCTTTGTAGCATGGAGCCTTTCCTGCCCCCCAAACTGTGAGAGTCCTTTCTCCTGAACTGCCCTGGATTTGGCCACTTTGTGTATGAAAACCCCCAAATTTTACCTCTATCCTCTTCATATACATTTGTATGTACTTATGGTCTTCCCTTTTAGAACAGAAGCTTACTGCATGTAGGGATTTCCTAGCACAGAGCCTGGCACTGAATGAATTCTTAAGAAATAGTTGGTGATCCATTGAAGCATTTAGAGATAAATCTAGGGTGTCCCCTCCCCCAAATCCCCAGGGAAAGCAAGGACAAGCTATTTATAGAATAGAAACAAATGAAAGTTGTTACCTTTCTCTAAAAATGCTGTTTTTAAGCTCAGTAATGTCCCTGATAATAATACGTGACTTTAAATCCTGGAATAGTACAAAGTTGGGAGAATCAGCCTAGGAGAGGAGACAGAAGTAAAATATCACATATGGGGTGTATGTGTGTGTGTGTGTGTGTGTGTATGTGAGTGTGTGTGTATAGTGTTGTGTGGTACGTGTGAGTGTGTGTATGTGTGTAGTGTGAGTGTGTGTGGGGGGTGTGTGTGAGTATGTGTGTGATGTGTATGAGTGTGTGGTGTGTGTTTGAATGTGTGTTTGTGGATGTGAGTATATGTTGTGTGTGGTGTGTGGTATGTATGAGTGTGTGTGAGTATGTGTGTAGTGTGTGGTATATGTGAGCATGTGTGTATGTTGTGTGAGTGTGTGTGGTGTGTGTATTTGAGTGTGTGTGTTCATGGAGGTGAGTGTGTGTTGTGTGTAAGTGTGTGTGTGTGGGGGGGTGTCACAGAATAAATAAGCTGCTGCATATCGCCAATACTGACCTGCTGAATGAGAAGTATAAAAGACCTTACAAGGGGCATGGGGGGCAGAAAAGGAGGGATGTTGGCTATATAGTGTAAGTGAGGAATAATTGATAGCCCGAGTGTGGGACTATACAAGAAAAGATGAAAAGTTCTAATGGAAAATGATCAGAACATGCTGTAAAGCTCTTCTGTCTCTGCCATTTGATTATCCTCTCTGTCTCTGCCTCTTTCCTCCTCTGTTTTCCTCTTTTTTTTCCTGTTTCCCACCTCATTCCTTCTATTTTTCTCTTTCATTTTCTCTATCATTCTTTCTTCACTATTTTTTCCTTCTCTATAATATATGTATGTATGTATACATATATATATATATACATATATGTACACTATAAATGTATCTTGGAAGATAAATGCAAGATGGAAAATGAAGAAAGGCAAGGCAAAGGCAAGGCAAGGAAAGGAAGGCAAAGAAAGGAAAGGGAAGGGAAGGGAAGGATGTAAAGGACTTGTATTGCACAGAATGAGAAAGAATTAGGGACTAGCCAACTGCATTGTGGAGACAGAACCCACACAACTAGAATATAGATAATCAGAAGGGATCTTTCTCAGCTTTCTAAGCATCACACTCATTCTTAAGGATATTCCAAGGTGCTAAACCAACACTTACAAGTGGTAGCACAATGTACATTCCTAGAGAGGAAAAGGCCTGCAAAGCATATCATATAATACAATTTATCGTTCAATTGTTTTTCAGTTGTGTCCCACTCTCTGTGACCCCATTTGGGATTTTCTTGGCAAAAAGATTTGAGTCGTTTCCATTTCCTTCTCTAACTCATTTTAGAGATGAGGAAACTGAGATAAACAGAGGTAAGTGACTTCCCAGGGTCACACAGCTAGTAGGTGTCTGAGGTTAGCTTTGAACTCAAGAAGGTGAGTCTTCCTGAATTCAAGCTCAGCACTGTATCCACTGTAACCACCTAGCATCCCCATACAATAAAACACAGCACAACAAAACTTGATCTAATATCTCCTGTTTTGGGGGGCCAGGCACAACCAGGACAAAAATGAGTCATTCCTTTGTTCTTGAGTATTACGTATTCTATGGAGGAAACTAAGACATACTGTATACAAATGAGTAAATTCAAGCTAGTATGGAGTGGGAGAAGAAGCCCTTGTTGTCTAGCATGATCAGGTCATACTTTAAGGAGGAAATGATGCCTGAGCTAGCACGGAAGGAAGAGAAAACCCCAGAGACCCTTGTGTGAGGTGGAAAGACACTCTCGGTGTGGGTCCAGCCTGTAACGGGCATTGATATGGGATATAGTCTCTCTTTCCTAAGACGATGACTTTTGGAGTAGGAAAAGCCAGAGTCCAGCACAGCAAGACCAAGTCGCAATCCAACATGAAAAGGAATAATATAAAGAAGATGGAGAAGGTCGCCTTTAGGTAAACTGAGGAAAATTTTCAATGCTGGGCTTACTGATGTATATTTTATCATGAATCAATGAAGAATCACCATTTTAAAAAGCACCGTGACATGGTTAAACCCATGTCTTAAGAAGAATATTTTTAGACATGACAAGAATAGACAGGAAAAGGGAGAGGATTGGAGCAGAGTCCAAGTGACCAGGCAATTGCTATAATCAAGGTGGAATCACTGAAAGCCAAAAAGGATGCAAGAAGAAGTAAAGGATTCTGGGAATCCATGAGCTCACTACTCTGGTTTGCCTTCCACAGGTATACATCATGACCCACATCCTGTATGGTACAATCTATGACCTTCCTTCATTCTTAGGATATCTATCTCTTGAACCAATCACAGAATTGTGGATAATCTTAACACACATGGGAGGGGATTGTATCAAATAGAGACATTAATTCTCCCTTTTGCTCTGCTGAATCTTTTTTTGTTTTTTGGTCAAGTTTTGTCCTACTTTTTTTAAAATCAGTGGCTTGTGTAACTATAAAGATAGTATGGTGGGAAGTGGTTTTGAAATCAAAGGACATGCGTCTTTATAACCAGTGTCACTTAGGACAATTTGCTGCACATCTCTGGACTTCCTTTTTCTCATTGATACAATGACAAGGTTGGGTCATGCCACTAAATTCCCATCAATCTCTAAATGGATGGTCTTTTGTTTTCATCTCCTGTAGATAATATGCTACCAAAGCCTGCCTGTTTCCTTCACATTGTTTTCATCAAGGATACCCTCGATGCGTGCATAGACCATGCAGATTTTATGGTAGGCTTTCAATGACAGAATATGAATTCAGTCTAAGTATCAGCTTGCCTGAGTGAGAAGAGTCAGAACCAGAAGACTGACCCCCCTGGAAGATTAATTTCTTGGTTATACTGACCCATACAGTACATGATTGGAAATAACAGGATTAGGAACTTCACTACCAGATATTTTAGAAGAAAAAAACTAGTTGTTCATTTCTTACCTGAATATAATCCAACAGTTTAGTCCATATCATAATAGCTCAGTGACTTCGAATGTTCATAAAATTCTGGAGTCTGCAAAATATTTTATTTCGGCGAACATCTCCACTCTGTCGTTACTGACAAGAACTTGGGTTTGAAAGAACTTGGGATGCTTAGCCCGAGGAAAAGAAGACTCAGGTGAAGGGAGGGAGGTGTTGAGAACTGTCTTCAAGTACATGAAGGGCTGTCACATGGAAATGGGATTAGACTTGTTCTGCTTGGCCCCAGAGGGCAGAACTAGGAAAGAGGGTTGGAAGCTACAAGGAGTCACATTTCAACTCAACATGAGGAAACATTTTTTAAGCATTTCAGATATTCAGAAGTGAAATGGGCTGCCTGGGGGTAGTAGTGAGTTCCCCATCATTGGAGGTCTTCAAGAAGAAAACAACATCCTCTCGTAAGGCATGTTGTGGAGTACATTCTTGCTTTAGGTAATGGTGGAAGTATATGGTTTCCTTCCAGCTCTTTGATTCTGTAATCCTACGTGGCTTCCTGTCCCAGTTCTGCTATTAATTATCTGGGTGGTGCAGAACAAGTTACTTTCCCCCACCCTGACCCCTGCACCCCACCCTCAGTGTTTTCAGCTATTAAAAAAAATGGGATTAGATTTTGTCTGTCTCTTTGGGTGTGGTGGTTTATGAATCTCATTTACTGTGTAATGCACTGAGGGGAAAATGGCTCAGGTAATGGCAATTCCCAAATCTGCAAGAGTGGGTTATTCCATGTGTGGGGTACTTGAGTGCCTAGTATTTCCTCTCTTTTGCTTACTGGTTGGACTCTTCCCCGTCCATGATCAGACATGTGCTGGGATGGGCGAGGAGTTAAAAAATAAAATCCATCAGTGCTGTTCTGTGTGAACAATGACTTGAATGTTGGGTGAAAAGGATGTCGAAACTCATGTCTAATGCAAGCTTTACAATTATTGATCATCTTCATTTGCTCTCTGCTTTGCTTTCAGGTTGGAGCTGGATTAAGAACATGATTTGGAGTTTCCCAAAGCCAGTGTTCTCCCCAAGGATGACACTGATGAATGAAAGCTCCAAATAATGGTGGGTATACAGGTGGTGTGGGAGAATGGGGAAGAATCCTTCAGTAGGAGAATATTTTAACTAGGAGGAATAGTAGAGATTATCTCAAGCTCATCCCCGACATTCAAAAGATGGGTAAACTGAGACTCAGTAAGGGTCTCCCTCCTGGTGAGTACATGAATTCAGACATCAAGATCATAATGGAGCTGAAACTAGAAGTCATCAAGCAATAAATTAATGTGTATAAAGAACTTTGCACGAAACAAAAAGCTACATATGTGAAAGCTCCAAGTGTCAATATTATTGTTCCTTAAAAAAGAATACCTTTGTTCCCTCCTTCCTTTTCCTCCTTCCCTTCTTCTTTTTTTTTGAATTTTATTTGTGATATATAATTAAATTTTATACATATATCAAACATAGATATAATATACATGTACACATATATGACATATATTATGTATATGTTGTATGTTATTACATTTAGATATACCTAGATATATTCTAGTACACATAACTTAGTATTTTAAATCTTTTCTCTTTCTTTTTTTAATAAACAGGCAGTTTTCTTTTTTGTATACAGCTAAAAAACTTTTATAAATAACATCTACATATCTATTTATATAAATAATATATATAGCAAATTTGTTTAAATATAATTACTATATAAATAAGACCTAAATAACTCATATATGCACAACATATATATATATTTATGTGTGTGTATAGATACATATAGACATTCTGTACCCTTCCCAGAATACCCCCCCCCCACTTTTTTGACAGGTTAAACATTTTAAATTATATTTTTTTGTTCCAATATCTATCCCTCCTTCCTTCCCTCCCCTCCCCCCTTCCCAAGGTGGTAAGCAATCTGATATGGGTTATACATATATGATCATGCAAAACATCACCATATTTGTCACTTAATGAAAGAATTTGAAAAATAGCACATTTCAGTCTGTTTCATCAATATCAGTTCTCTCTTTGGAGGTGAATAGTATGTTTCATCAATATTCTTTTGGGATTGTCTTGGATTATTGTATTGTTGTATTATTATTTTTTCCTTTTTCTTCCTTCTTATCTTCCTTCCTCCCTCCCTCCCTTCCTTCCTTCCTTCCTTCCTTCCTTCCTTCCTTCCTTCCTTCCTTCCTTCCTTCCTTTCTTCCCTCCTTCCTTCCTCCCTCCCTCCCTCCCTCCCTCCCTCCCTCCCTTCCTTCCTTCCTTCCTTCCTTCCTTCCTTCCTTCCTTCCTTCCTTCCTTCCTCCCTCCCTCCCTCCCTCCCTCCCTCCCTCGCTTCCTTCCTTCCTTCTTTCCTTCCTTCTTCTAATTATGTTGTGTAGGGTTATTTTGTTGCTACATTTTTCAAATATTTTTTGAAGTTTAATTTATTTGAAGTGAGAGAGTAAGGCAAAATAGCCTATAAAGGGATTTTTGTGACTGGAAATATATGGGCTGGCCATGTGGCAAAAGTGAGTACTGCCAATGGATAGTCTGCATCTTGCTGCAGTCTCCCACCAGGAAGTAGTGGTGCCTCCTGCACTGGGGGCAGGCTGGCCTCCCATGAAGGGTTATCATGAAGGCTTATGCAATAATCCCACAATATCACAGATTCATAGATTTAAAGCTAGAAGGAGCCTCAGAGATGCTTTCTTCCATTGTTCTCATTTATAGAAAAAGAGATTGAAGCCCAGAGAGGGGAGGCACCCACCCAGGGCCCCATATTGGCAATCCTGTGATCTGAACCCAAGGCCTATTCCTCTGTGTCTGACACTCTGTTTTACTTGCACATATGGACTCTTGACAGTTAAGACAATTTTAACCATGCCATTGAAGACACATTTATGAATGCTTGTTCCAGTGACTATACTGGGCAATTGGTATACAAAACCAAAATGACCCCAGCCCCTGCCTTCAAAGAGCTTACACTCTCCAGGTTTTCAGTGTGCATCATTGGGGAGAGTCCATATCCTTAGTTCTGCTAAAGTCTAGTCCTCCCGTTAACAGGAGAGCTATTCTCTGCAGGGAACTGTTGTCTGGAAAAAAAGAAAAATATTAAATATAATCCCTTCTCTGAGGGAATTTATAATGGAATTGGGGAAGCAGAACAAGTAGACAGATCATACAGTGAAGGAAGGCAATATGTAGCAGGTACCAAGTGAGAGAAAGTGCATTCCATAGAAACAGATTGCTGCAAGGGAGAGGCCTTTGGGCTCTTCTTCCCCAGACCCAGTATGCACCAGTATCCTCTATTGGCTTTAGGTGGCTCATCCAGCCTACTCAACTACCAGCTCCATTTGGGCAGAGACCACAACTTTGTGATGTCCTCAGCACCAAACACGCCTCTTAGAAGCAAGAAGGTATTTAATGAACAATTGCAGAATGAATGATTACCTACTGTGGGCATGACGACAGTCCAGTTTCATTTCTGTTCTTGGAAGGGCTAAAGTTTACAGTATAGGACAAACTGCTACAGGTGTTTTATGAAAGCTAGGTAGAGGAATTCTGTCAGGATGAGATATTGTCTATAGCAGTTCATGGTGATATAGAGACAGTCCACACCCCTCCCCCTTCCTGCAGTGTGCTCATACACTTACACACTCATATTGTGGCTGGTTTTGGTTAAGGTGAAGTGGTAAGGGACTTACCCAGGGTCATAGAACTAGTAAGTGTCTGAGGTCAGATTTGAATTCAGGAAAATGAGCCTTCCTGACTCCAGGTCTGACATTATATCCACTACAGTACCCCAACAACTATATATATATATATATATATATATATATATATATATATATATTATATATATATATATATATATATATACATACACACACACACACACACACAAGTACATATATATGTATGTATACACACAATGCACATATATGTATATATACATACGTGTATAGAAATGCAAACATATAGGTACACATATACTATATGTGTACATACACGGGCCTATGTATACATCTATCTTACATGTGTGTGCATGCATGCGTGTGTCTTTCATGTAACATATGAGAGTGTATGGAGAGATAGAGACAGACAGAGAAACAAAGAGAGAGGCAGAGACTGAGAGTCGGAGAAACTCTGATTTATTCCAGGCCGACCTCCACTCATAAACAGTGCAAAGTATCCTTCCTAA